>NW_007727714.1:372827-389731 GCF_000696425.1 Galeopterus variegatus | reverse complement strand
TGGGTACTTTCCCTTCCATTTGTATGTTACAGGAAACTACCCAGAGAGGAGTGTGTTGGTCAAAATGCATGTGCTGCTTCTATCAAATTCATTTAAAAATGACAAATGTAAGGACAATGAAAGAAAAGACTCTGTCCTGAAGATACTTGCCACTGAAGCAGTGTTGCTGGCATCCAGTTCACCTCCAGGCAATTAGAGAGCCTAAGTGCAATAGCCAGTTATAAAAATCATCCTTTCATACACTCGCCAGCATTCCACAGTTTAAATGTGCATCGTATGCATAAAAATTAAAGAGACCACTGTCTTGACAAAACTGAGGAAAGCCACTGACACAGGAAGATTCACTCACAGCTATTTTTAATTTTCTTACACTATTTGTCATTCAACCTAGAACACGAAAACTGTACCTTTTCATCCTTTTCTGTCCCTCAATTTGTTCTTGAACCAGAAAACTGGCACATCTGAGAAGACGGTCACAACCAACCCAGGGAGTAGAGGGATGGGGGGGTCTCGGGAGGGTTGTGTTGAGAAAGAAGGGGAGGCTCTGGGGAGGAGCAGTTCTGAGGAGGGCTGCAGTGACCCACAGTGGCCCGCATCCCAGTGGCTGCTCCCTGAGGCTGTGCACGTGGGCTGCAGTGCTGTTGAGAGATGCGTACTACTCTGTGTCTGTCTGTGTCCTGGTTGGTCCCTGCCCTTCCACAGCTCGGCATGTAATGATTTGAAGCTTTGTACTGCTCGGGGAAGTCTGGCCGGAGGCAGGTTTCCTGCACCTGCTCCACACCCAGAGCTTGTCCTGAGGGAATGGACTGGGCTCCTTCTCCTCTGCCTCGTGGAGCATCACTGTGGACATGCCCTGGGCTGCTGCCCAAGACTCCACCTGCTGCCTCAGGTGGGCTGTCGACAGCTGGCCAGAAGGCACACTGACTTTCTGCAGGAGGTTTTCTCAGTGGAGCAGGTTGAGACAGCAACTTTAGGCTGTCAGCAGCACCTACACTGTCAAGTGAAATTAAAACAAAAAGCCAAAACCACACATGGCTCCACTCACGTAAAATGCACACTATGTGCATGTCACGTGCACAAATGCACAGAAAAAGATGTGGCCCTCAGCAGGCTTTACTTCTGATGGATGATGGATTGTCAGAGACAAGTGTGGGGGGTAGGGGACTTGTGAACTTATTTTACACACTTTTGCATTTTGCTTTTGTTAACTTATTCTATAATATTTCTTAGGCAACAACTATTTGCCAGGTGGAGACAGACAATAAAGAATAAATAGATATACCAGTAAACGCCACAGCATGTGAGAAGTCGGTGAGGCTGCAGGAAGAGCGGGGCAGCGAGGGTCCACGCATGGAGGAGTGTGGGGCATGTCAGCGCAGCACAGGGGGGCCTCCCTGACTGGGGGAGCCCCAGGACAAGGAAAGAGCAGACCGAGGCCTTCAGTTTGCACACTGAGGAAAGAGCAGGCCTGCGTGGGCTCCTGCAGATGCTGTCACCCGTGTCAGGGGCCACGGAGTGCCCTGGCCAGGTGGGGGTGGAGGTAGAAGGGAGGGGACCAGGAGACTGATGAGGAGCTGCTGGGAATCCAGGCAATGGCCCAGCCAGCAGAGGGAGAGTAGGAGCAGCTAGATTTAGACCATTGCTGGCAGACGTATGGGGAGGGGTATGAGAGAAAGGAGTAGGAAAAGTGCCAGGTCTCCAGCCTGCAACTGCAAGAGTGGACTGACCAGTACTAGAGGCTGCAGAGCAGTTTTCAAATCGCTTTCACAGTAAGAGTGCGTCCACACGTTGCTCTGCCGAAAATGTTCAAACACGAGCGAATAGTGATGATACTTAAATTAGAAACCCTCTGTGCCTCCTGCTCTCCTGACCCAAGTGGCAGTAGAACGGATTATCAATACAGAGCCAAGACCTCAAAGACAATGATCACTGTCTGGTCTTCACAGACTCCTGGATCTGAGCTTAAAGCTACAGAACCTCGGGGGGTGGGGGGGAGGGAAGGGGAGGCTGCATTACACACACAGCCTATGGCTGAGACACTGCACGCTGCCAGGCTGTGGCCTCATGACCAGACTTAGACAGTCTTGGTACTGGGAGGCACAGGTGTTAGGAGGTGCGGGTATTGGTTGGAATGGCGTTAGAAGCAACAGGTGTTAGGAGGCATGGGTATTAGGAGGTGTGTGTATCAGTATCTTCTTTTGTAGGTGAAGAAATTGGGTATCTTAAAGGACAACTGGTCCACATTGACACATTAGAAAGTCATATAAGCCTAATGATCTGCCTTTTCTACTGAATAAGGTGTTTGTGAAAAATGAAAAGACTTAAAAACAGTCTTAAATCCATAAAGTTCTGAACAAACTCCAGGTAACTAACACCGTAACCAACAGACATCTGCTGGCTCAGCAGTCCTGGGATGCAGCTTGAATTTCATCCACTGACTCTTTCCTGATGCAGGCGATTTCAGGCCACGTCATGCACCGGACAGTTCTAGCACTGTGCGCTGGAGGACTAACCATGGTGTGGATCCTCAGCACCGAGGAAATGCCCTGGATGTTTCATGGCCAGGCATCAGTAATCCTCTTTGCTCATGTTTATCTCGACCAAACAAAGGGGTTCCTCTCTGAGCCCCTCCAGGCCGAGGCTATGTCTACAAACCACAGACTACCCCTGTGAAATCACACTCAGCCAAAACCACCTCCAGTGCTAGAGAAGCAAACCATTGCTTTAGAAACTAACTCCTGATTCTTAACATTACCAGCAGCCGGCCTCATCGTCTCTGTCCTTGAGGGGATTTGAGTCTGAATATAAAAAATACCTTCCTGTTTCAATTTTGGTTACAGGTGTTTAGGATTCTGAAATCCAAGAAGAGAGGCAAATGGAGTGGCATCTGTGGTACTTAAGAGTGCTTTGAATGGATAAAGCAACTTTAAAAAACCTGTGCTTTCAAATATATTACAAGGGTATTTTCCAAAAATTACCATTACCTGGCTAAAACCACAACACCAATAAGGAAGCAATAAGCGTGGCTTAGAATTAAAATCAGTCTACTTTTTCCTGTATATATTTTATGGCCCGTCCTTATTTTATGTAGGAACAAATTGGAAGGATTCCCACTGTCACCAAATGTCACCGAGTGTGGCCTTGAGACAGAGACAACGTTAACAGGTGTGGACACATGGACACAGCCCACACCACAGACCACGTGCACCGTGGTTAGTCACCTCAGTTGGGTCTGCATCTCACTGACATGGTCTATTCTAGTGCTGATGGTTAATGCACATTCCTTTTGATTTTTAAAAGATTAAAAGAATCACAGGGGCGCAGCGCTGAGGAGAAAGACAGAGAGAACGTGGCAGGGAAGCATTTGATTCCCCTGGGAGGAAGAGTGTCTTGATTTGGGAAAAAACGAAAAACAACAACAAAAAAAGGCTCAGTTGAATCACCAAAGGCAGGCCATTTTATCAAGCCAGGACATGCAGCAAGAACTGCAGACCATGGGCTTGGAAAACCGAAAGAGGAGAACTTCATGTGCTGACCATCTTTTGATGGCATAATATTTGTTTCTTCACTCAAGGAGCAACCTACATGGAATCATTTTGCCTATCAATCAGCGGTGCATGGGAGAAGAATGAAACAAACCTTCCCCAGTTCATATAGCGTCTGGGACCAGCACCACACAGCTCGGAGTTTCAACTGAAGACAGTCCATGTCCTGCTCATGGCAGGAGCTGGCAAACCTTCTCAGGGAAGGGCCTGACTGTAAATGTGTGTGGCTGTGAAGGTTAATTCTAGGTGTCAGCTTGATTAGATTCTGAGGACCACGCCTAGTGAATGGATTGGTAATGGTGGTTGCTGGAGTGCTTCTGAGGGCTTTAAAAGGAGCATGCAGGAGGAGCTCTCTCTCACTCTCTGCTGTGCCATTTTGCAATGGGATACCCTGCCATCACGGAAGTCACCACCAAAGAAAGCCTTCACCAGATTATTCCCTGGACTTTGGATTTCCAGCCTCTCAAACTGTAAGCAAAAAATTTCGTTTTCTTATAAATCACCCAGTTGCAGGTATTTCTGTTGTAAGCAACAGAAACAGACTAATCCAGTAGCCTAGTGAGCCACATGAGGACCAACTCTGCAGGCAACTTGTAAACACATGGGCAGGGCCGTGTTCCATGGAAACCACGTACAGAAACAGGTGCAGGGCAGTCTGTCGACCTGTGACGCAGGGAAACATCATCCTATCTGACCATCAACAAGGTCAATTTTATTGCTATCTCCCGTTATCCTTTCATTTATCTGGCAGATGCAGTTTGGTCTTCCTGCACTCCCACGTGAGCAGGCATTTTCTGGCTTTGCTTTCTGCTACGTCCCCAGCACAGAACCGCACCTGGCAAACAGCAGGCATTCAAAAAGCATTTGCTGAATGAATAAAAAAAATAACATGGAATCAGACACAGGCAGGAAAGCTGAGGAAGAAGGGAGATGGAAGAACAGGAGAGCTCACAGCACGTTCTCCCACATGAACCCAGCCTGGAGACCTGCAGTCAGTGGCTCCCATGTCGGAGCAGAGGAGGAAGGGACGCATGTTCACGGTGAAGAGGGTTAAGAGGGTGAGAACAGAGAGGAGGGACAAGCCTCTTAATATCCTGGAGTTTCCTACCAGGTCCAAGCTGCATATATATTTTCTTAGTCAAATACTCTTGAAAATAGGATTTTCCCAATGAAATGTGCCCTCCTGTTTTCCCGTTTTGCGGATGGTTTTGGAAAGTTGCGAAGGGCACAGCTATAGGGGCTTTTTGGGAAGGAACATCGGTGTTACCAGTGCCAGACCACAGGTATCTAATGACTTCTGAGACCTCTTAGGAAAAATAGGAGGGACTTTGGGCAAATGAGCAGAGCTCTCAGGAGGGGCTCCAGGACAAGGGTGGCCCTGCCTCGGGATGGATCACAAGAGCAGTGGGGGACGCCCACCCTCCATCCCTCTCCACAGTCAGATGTGTATGGGGAGATGGCAGCCCCAAGGCAGAGGTGAGGAGGGAGGTGGGAGAATCTCCAGGAGAACACGAGGACCTCCCGAGTTGCCACTCCACTGTCCTCATCAAACAAAATTCCATGTTACTTTCAGAAAAACGTAAAGCCAAATCATTTACAGATATCATATCCATTGGATTTTTTATGGCAGCAATTTAGTCCCAGTTTTCAGGCAGGAATTGATTTTTTAAAACAATTATATTATTTTCTATCAGTTGGGACAATCAAGTGAGAAATTCATGTTTAAACCCCATGCAAGGTAGCTTCATAATCTCTCCACATGCACTTTCTGAACACAGGATTCTCTCTAATCCTTTCCTCTATTTCCAGAAACTTTGGGCAATGTGCCTCATGGGACCTATGTACCTGACGATAAACTATCTCCTGGCAAGAAGTGACATGGTTACAGCACCCCTTCAGCTCATTATATTTTTATGTCAGTTTCACACTACTTTCTCCTTTCCATGGGTATTTTAAATCTAAATAAACTATGCTAGCAAGCAGTATCTAGCTTCTGTGGCGACTGTCTCAGGGCACCCAGGAAGCACTGGCCGGCACCAGCAACCGTGACTGGGCAGATTTGGGGATGACCCTGTAGTAACCACGGCTATGACTGTGAGTCACCAGACTCCAAGGGGAGACCGGGAGGTTTTGCTGGAGTCACCAAACACAGGAGGAGCTGCATGTTTGCTAAGTACAAACAAAGCGAATAAATGCAATTCTTGAGGATTGTGAAATGTTTATGGTAAACTCAGCTCAGGGTTAGAAACTGACACTTGGTTCTCCCAATCACAACCCTTTTCCATGTAATCCCACTATCTTTAAAGACAGTTCAACTTCAGGAAAAAATAGGCTGAATTTACACAAGCTGGATGAAAATTTGCCAGTAAGGTCGTTTGGCAGAAGCTCAGCCAAGGGGACAACATCACATTCTTCATTTTCCACCTGATTGGCACTACTTAAAACACACGGTGTTGAAAACAAACAGTGTACTTTGAGACTGATGAATCTGGACCCCTTTTAGTGACAAATTTTCATGACTTTTGAGACCTGTGATGAAAACCTCGCCACCCTGAACCTCCTCCGCCTGTGCTGGCAACTGCACCATCACTAGCTGCAATGCATTACACATGGGTGGGGCTCAGCAGGGCTTGGGCTGTCTATGTCCACTGCACCTGCGGTGGTCTTGTGTTTTCCTACTTGTCATTTGGGAACTGTCGACAGGTCTGAGGTGAACAGATGGCTGCCAGGCTGTGGTTGGGTGTGGGGGCCGAGGAGAAGCAGATGCACCCTTGGGGTTTGCAACAGGAGCAAGACCGGCTGGCCAGCCAGCATTTTTTTGTGTTAATCACCATCTCTGATAAACAGTAAATTGTAATTATACCGTCTTAGAGCAGGTTCAGACCAAAGTCTACCAACTCAGCCCCTATGAGGAAACTACTGTTATTGGGGTAACAGTTACTCATAGAGTACCTACTGTTATTAGGGTAACAGTTATTCATTCATAGAGAACCTACTATTATTAGGGTACCAGTTACTCATTTCATAGCGTACCTGCCGTTATTAGGATAACAGTTATTCATTCAGAGTATCTACTGTTATTAGGGTAACAGTTTTGCAGAGAACCTGCTGTTAGTAGGGTAACAGTTATCCACAGAGTACCTGATGTTCTTAGGGTAACAGTTATTCATTCATAGGGTATCTACTGTTATTAGGGTAACAGTTATTCACAGAGAACCTGCCGTTAGTAAGGTAACAGTTATTCATTTGTAGAGAACCTGCCATTAGTAGGGTAATAGTTATTCACAAAGTACCTGCTGTTGTTAGGGTAACAGTATGATCCTCTTAAAAAATGAAGATCCAATTCTGGTTAGTAATACCAATTTTTATCATCAGTTTAAATAATTAGATAAACTTTAAATTTCTGGTTCAATCAAAATTAAAAGTAGCTCCTGATACTTTAAAGATTTTCAGTCTCTCAGCCTGCTAGTCAGGCGACCTAGTTAATGTTACGTTAATGAACACCTAAAAGCATTAGGTTTCTTATTTAAGGACGTTCATCTAGTGAATATCTTTGGAAAGCCCAATCTTCAGTAGAGCAGTACTCATGTACTTTGTATACTAACTTTTCTCTGTCATCCATTCTTAAAGCAGAGCACATTTGTGCTAATGAATTAAAACCTAATTAGAGATGGAACCCAAAGATATGAAAAATAAGTCATGCTACAAGTTTCAAGTATCTAGATGACGCAAATGCTTCCTTTTTGCATTAATGTTGATAACTGAGAGTTGCAGGATGACTGGCAGCCAACTCTGACTAATGATGGTGACATCAAACAGGCCTTTCTGTTCCTCCTTTGGAGACCACTAACTGTGCTGAGCTCTTTGCATGTTCTCGTGCTGGTAGAGTGGCTCTTACCTCAACCACCCAGCACTGTGCTGCTCTGAAGCAGGCTGGAGTGTCTGGTGACCAAAGACTCTGCAGACAACACTGACCACACAGCAGAAGCACCCCGAGAGACAGGAGCCTGCGCTGTGGGATAGTGTGGGTCACAGACACCATGCCACCCAGAGCTCAGAAAACCAGTGTCTTTAAAGTGCAGCTTTCCAGAGGGCAGAAAGTGAAGATGATGTCAAAACGGCACACGCTTGCCTGCAGAGCCTCGTTCACCAGTGTTTACTCTATCCCATCCCCAGATTAAACCTGCGACCGACACGAGCAAGAACATGGCACTACTGCTCCATGATCCCCAAGGCGGAGCTCCACTGACTCGGGAGTTATGGTAAAACTGCAGAGGGTGAGAAATGCTTCCCTAGCTAATGACCCTGGACCACCCAAGAGTCCATTTCAGCACTCAAAAGAGAACTAAACTCCTCTGGAAAAGCACAGGTCCTGTTTTCATCCCCACACTAAGGATTAATGGTTAAGATTCCCAGGTTCTTGTTGGCTGGGCCCCCTGGCTGTCTACGTTAGTGGGCGAGACCCAGTACCTCCGGATGGCCACCGTGAGGGCCTCGGGCGAGCTGGCGCATGGACAGATGACCTCCTGCCGCAGGCCTTTGCTCTGGAAGACATTGAGAAATGCATCGCAAGAAGAAATCGACCCTGGAGTGAAAGAAGAGTAATAATCAGACTGCGGAAGTGAAGCACCATGACCGATTAAAAAATATCCAGTGATATAAAATAGTCTGAAGTCAGGCTTTAGGCTGAAATGGATTTAGGCAGCATGAAAAAATACTTCACTTAATATAATTTACGTTACAATCATTGTATCCTCAAATTTACAGAACTCAAGAATTTTTAAAAATGCAACTCCTACACTTGAGACATGTTTTCTGACTGACAAACTTAACTCTTATAAGCTTTCTGAGACTTGTTCCACCATTTTCAATATACAAGTTCCAAAAGATGGGTAAACCAAAACTTAACTAAAGAAGGAAAACTTTACATTGACTTAAATGACGAGATCGAGATATAACTGCTAGAGTGTATCAGCTAAACTATTTCCAATACAGGTTTACCTTGCTTTATGCAAGATGTATTGTTCTCTAGTGTTTTGGGTTAAAAGCAACTGTGTATTAAATTTGCTCACAATCTATGGAATTATTTTATAATAAGTGAAAGAATCATTTATAAAACCAGGTTATATGTTTAACACTACTTTTGCATACCAGATGTTCTTTAAGAGAGTATGTGCGGCTCTAGCTACAAGCACACGTTATGCACGGTTTATAAGTGTGGTCAGAGACACTCTTCATTCAGTCCACTCTATTCTGCTCATTTTGTTTCTGACATAAGAAGCCAGCTAGGGTTTTGTTTCAGTTGACTAAAATATTTCTCAAGGTGTATTAATTATATTCCGTGGAACTGCTATTTTACTTTATCTGGGTATTTTTGGCTGCAGGATTTCATAATGAGATTCCATTAAAAATGACAAATTAATTTGCTAATCAATAAAACTACTGTGGATCATAAAATAGTAATAGTTAACATTTCTTGAGCACTTATTACATGCCAAGAGACCATACTTAGGGAGTATTTCGCTTAATCCTCATACACCTTTGATTCAGGTGCCATTTACGGCAGAGGAAAGAGGACTGAAAGGGACACACATCTGCAGATGCCAAGCTTGTAACCATCATGCCGTTGTACATTCAGGTTACAGTGAATAGTGCTATTGGTTCATTGTAAAAGACTTCTTAACTGAAACAAAGACTAGAAAAAGAAAGATCAAAGCACAAAGAATGAAGTCTGGAGAACAAGGACCCCATGGACCGCCCATCTTCTGGTCTAAAGGGAATTCTTCACTTACAGGGATTTGCACCATCGGCCACTATCAACATTCGTAGAGAGGAGAGGTTGATATCTCTTTGGTCTCTGTGTGCTACTAATGCCCAGTGCATATCTCTTGATTTCACGCAAGCCACTTTTGCTAAAAAGAGAAGCAGAAGTTGGTCAGTATATGTCACCATCAGACCGTCTGATATTGAAAAAGAGAGAATTGTGACCATTGGGGAATGGTGAATCATCTTTTATTTGACAGCAAAACTCAGACCCACCTTTGTACTGGCAGACCTTCTGGATCCAGGAGAGTGGGTTCACCTTCATCAGTGAGTAGGGGATGCTGATGACGTGCATCATGTTCATGACGCTCTGAAACCAATGACATACATATGCGGGTGAGCAGGAGGTGCCGGACAGGAGGACGCACACTCCCTGCAGTGCAGGTGGGGGATGCTAGGCACTGCAGGAGGGGCAAGAGAGGCTCTCAGGGGAGTGGGCAGCTGACCCGTGTGAGGTGTGCACTGTCAGGTGCATGTCCTGTGGACCCTTCAAAAGAATGCTCGAGGGACAGTGACTCCCAAGGGGACCTTGTCCCCTCTGTGTGTGCTTGTCCTAAACCCCTGACAGAAGTAAAGAATTTAAGTCCAGATCCTTTCTTGAATAAAACCTTTAGTGGAATGATCATCATTTTGTAATGGCCTTTCTTGTTCTTGAAGCTTAATTCTTTCCAGTGTATTATACTAATGTTTATTTTGCAACATTAATTGTTAATTAAATGCTACACTGAAATGTAAGGAGTGGCAGAAAGTTTGTCTTAATCATGCTCAGTCTTCTGTGTGGCCTTGCTATAGACCAGAGCTTTGGAGGGTACTAACATTAATAAAGCACATGTACTTCACAGGGTCTAACTTTTTAGAATTACACATAGAAATGATAAGCTTGCGAAAGACAGAAAACTTTCCCTGGGCTAAAGTCTCTGTTGTAGATAAAGAATTGTAACACAGCACAATTGCTGGCTCTAAGGGCAGATGTCCTTGGTGCAGCTAAACCTACTGATTGTTGCCATGACAATTATCTTACTGTTCTTTTTGTAACCACCTATGTTCTTTATCTATAACTTTCTTGCCTGGAGAATAAATACTGAGAGAAAACCTTAGTTCAGGGTTATTTTTCCGAGGAATGCTCTCTTGAGGGTTCCTGGAAATTAACCTCTTTGGGGCCTCTCACTGCTCTGAAGAAATGGGCTTTGAGTAATCCTTTGCATTTCCGTTACCCTGGGAGAGGTGACACAGGACTGCTAAAGGGGTTGCTTCTATAGAATGGATGACTAAAATAAACTTAAAAAAGAAAAAAGGTTAGCACCTCCACACTGTGGCTAGGACCTGCATCCTGCTCAGGCACCACGCAGCACATGCCCTCACATAGCAGCAGAGTCCCAGGACTTCAGGCCCAGGCCTCTCTGCGGCATGTTGGGATCTTATAGGTAATTGAGTGTGGGGCCAGTGAGAGGGCACAGGCCACTCTGGAGAGCCACTGTCCCAACTCTAGAAGCTCCCAATAAAAATGAAAAGACAGCATATACCTTCCCTACCAGGGTGACCTCTGTGCCGACTGTATACCCAGCCTCGCCAGCACCAGCCTGCTGACCACGCTGGAGAGTGGCAGCGAAACAGAGGCCCAGTACCATGTGGCAGCCCAGAGCAATGGTGGCCAGTGGGGCGACAGCATCAGCAGAGGAGCCCACAGCAGGGGAGACCCTGCAGGCAGGACTTGGGGACCATGGCTAACAAGGGGAGCAGCACTGACAATGGCAGCTTTCTGCTCCCAAGGACAAGGCAGTGAAGCGTGCGTGCCAAGGCCACGTAATTCTGACACCAACCCTGTCAGACAGAGCTGTCATTTCCTTCTGACAAGTAGGAAACTGAGGCTCAGAGGTGTGAAGCAGGTGGTCAGTCCTCAGGCAGACGCAGCTCACCCTAGCCACGGGCTGTAAGAGGGAGGGCCGTGCCTTGCCGGGTTCCCTCACCCAGAGCCCGGCTCCTCCGGCTGCAACTGAGCTGCATCTAGGCTGTATTTCTGCATCATCTAACAGCATCTGAGGTTAGAAATGAACTGTATTGTATCAAAGAAGCCAGCTGGGCTAGTCCAGAGCTGCAAATGTCTATGAGATGCTTTCAAGCTCTTGTTCATTTTAATTCCAGCTTACCAAGAAACAACAAACCCCACTTTCTGTGTTCATATTCCCAAAACTCAAGTAAAAATTACTAGAATTTCCTGTTTCAGAGAGGATATGAAGTTTCAGCATAAGAAGCTATTAAAAAGAAAAAAAGAATGAAAATTACTGCACTTGAAGCAGACACAGGGACACCCTAAGCAGTCACACAGCACATATCATCTCAGGTGACAAGTATACTTTAAATTATCTTAAACAAATAATGTCACTTCCTCACTGAAAGTGCTGCCGTCCAGCACTGCTGTCACTCACTGAGCACACTCACAATGGTGACAAACACTTCTCTACAACACTTGATAAATCTTCATCATCAAGGGCAAGTTCGTAACATACCTTCCCCTATGGAAGGTCCCTAAATATTCATCAACACCGACTCACAGGAGGAAAAAGTAAGAGGACATCCCAGCTAAGTCAGATATATGGGAAAGTGACCCCAATACAAACGAGATGTCAATAACATCCCTGTGAAACCTTAATCGCCGACAGTTGGGGGAAGAGAGATGCAGAGCTTCCTCTGGGCCTTAGAGAGGCTGCTCTTAACAGCTGTAGCCTCAACAGGTGGGGCCCGGACTCGAGCAAGCAGCTGCTGGAACCCGCTGGCTCTAGATGCTCTCTCAGCAATGCAAGGTTAGTGACAACACAGACTTCTAACAAATACGATGTTCTTCTTTATAATGCAGGGAGAGGGGACCTACCCAAGCTGACGCATCTGCAGACATTTATGCGATGCTATTACTGAGCACACTCACAGGTAAACAGCCACACAGGGTGGGGGCAGCAGGGTGACATACCGTGAGAATGCCATGCCACAGCCCGACGTCCTTCTTGAAATCCAGCACATTCACAATGGTTTCAGCTGCACAAAAGAGAGTCAAAAGATGTTTACTTACAACAGGGCGGCCCAGCCGGAGTGCAAAGAAAATGTAACTTCACATTAGGGTTAGCAATGGATCTTGGAAAAGAATTACTTCATTTTATCTTTGTAAAAATTCTGCAGCCTCCAGTCAGGCCCATTGAAATGTGCCAGCCAGCCAGCCAGGAGAATGTTTTCAGATGAATAATCCCACAGGTACGTGCACAGCAGTAGCCTCCACACCATCCCCTTAAATGTCCTATTCCTTCTCTTTTCATGTATTTGTTTTCCCACTCCCTGCCTTTTCCTTATTTTTTTCATCTCCCTTATGCATGCCTTGCAACACCTGAGGAGGGGTCAGTTCTCGGCAGCACTGGGGCCTGGGCTGCTCTCTCCCAGGTGTCCTCCAGGGTGGGGCTGGCAGAATAAAAGAGATGAGGGGATTTGGAGTGACAGGGATGGAAGAGGATTCCAGGATTATTGGGTGTGTGGGGGGTGTTTCTATTATGGAACATGGAATCGAAGCCAGAGAGCCCGCCACCAACACTCAACTGTCCTCTGAACTCACACCTGTCACCAGAGGCGAGTGGGTGCCAGCTCCCAGGCCACCATACCACATCTCACATCCTCAGTGTTCCCTCTCGCCACGTCTGCCAAAGGCAATTGTGCCCCTGCTCCCCTTCCGAGGGTTGAAAACGGAGGGTGCACAGACAGAGGGACTTTCAGAGTGGACATGCTCAAAGGAACAGTCTACATTCCTTCTTACAAAAGGACTTTTTAACAGTAAGTAGGAAGTGAGGAGCAAAAACATAGATTCCCTCCCCAGCAACCCACAAGAGCAGCCAGACCTTCGAGACATGAGGCAGGGACACGGGTCAGGAGGTTGCGAGGATGAGCGGCCACATATCCCCAAGTATAAAAAGGGCCGTGGGCCAAACACTCGGGGAACATCTCCACAAGACACGTGTTCTTTTTAAAAAGCGAGATTATTAGGAGAACAGGGAGAGAATGAAAATGGTGGGAGAAAGTGGAGCAGCAAATGCCGTTGCAGGGAGCCTGCTGTGGTCGTGCCCATACAGAGGGTCTCGGGGGACCTGCTTTTCCCGCCTCCTCCATGCCTGGTCGGCACTGTCACCATAGTTACGCTGACTCAGTCTGTCTCTTTGCCTCCCATAACTGTCCCGATTTAGGGGAGAGAAAATACAACATGGAAACCAACTATTCTCAACTTTGGAAGCCCACTCCCTGGGGAGCTCAGAAACCCACCCTTAGAGACCCTGACTCAATTGCGGGGGAGGGTGGGGGGTGGGCTGGAACATGGGCATCTTTCTCGAAAGCTCCCAAAGATATACTGATAAGCAGCCAGGATGAACATCTGTGGAGTTAACTAACAATTACAGACTGAATTATGTCCCCAAATGCACACACCGAAGCCCAATATGTGGAGATGAAGCCTTTAAGGAGGGGTCAACGTTAAATGAGGTTGTGAGGGTAGGGCTCTGACTGGCATCCTCATGAGAAGAGGGAGTGCTCTCTCTCCAAGCACACACAGCAGAGGCCACGTGAGGATGCAGCAAGAAGAAGCCCTCAGCAAGCTGGGAAGAGAGCCCACCAGGACCCAGCCCTGCTGGCACCAGACCCCAGCCTCCCACCCCATGAACTGTGAGAGTGACGTCTGCTGTTGAAGCCGCCCCCTCTGTGGTGCTCGGCTCCAGCAGCCCAAGCTCATCACTAACTCAGCAGTTCACTAAGTTAACGTTCAGTTGAGCTGGGCACAAACTTGGCACCACTTTCACAGTTACTGGCAGGAATGGCCAGTCTCTCCCTTAGGCGTCCCTGGTCAACTTGGAACTCCACAGACCCGGGTCCCAGGAGTCGCAGCCTCGTGGGGGCTGTCCACACCTTCTGTGTAGCCACACGCCTGTGTCAGGGCCTGGCAGTGCGTGAGCAGCGCACTCCTTGTCACGGTCACGCCAAGCACGCTCCCGTCCTTACACGTCTTGTACTGAAACGAGACAGAAGCACGTGGAAGAGTGGAACCAAGAGGGAGGTCCTGCTCCACAGCCAGCGGCTTTTCTACTTGTCTGAGACGCTTTGGGTCCCTTACTTCTGAAGCTGTGTAACTATCAGAAATGAATGTTGGAACCCAAAGTGCACCAGGTCTATGGAAGGAGGCCACGCTCAACCTACCTCGATATAAGCAGTGTCATTGTTTGCATCCTTGATGTGCGGGAACCAGTCTCGTGGAGGTTTAGAAAGATGCTTTGACTCTGTGACAAACCACAGTAGCTTTGGCCAACCTTGGAAATAAATGACAGACTCCTTTTAAGTAAGCACTGCCCAGAAAATGGGTCTGTAAAATCTCTCTCTCCATGCACAGCACACTTTCAAACACTTCTAGCTAGACTGAATCTCTGTTTCTATCGTTCATCGAATCTAAGACAACACCCCAAAAGAGCACCCAAGCCACCACCAGTTAAACCATGTTACCCCCCCAGGCTGACAGCCTGACATGTGTTATCAGAAGTGTTCACAACTGAAAACATGTGTGTTGGAGTTGATGCAGAGGGTGCGTTCTCCACCACTGACCAAAAGGACCCAGGGAAAGTAGGTGGGCTCTCAAAGGCACTTTGGCGTACCTTTAAACTGTGGGATCTCTCCCGTCGGGCTTTTTGGTAGTCCTTTATGGCAAGCATCACTAGTCAAGGCTACAGTCACGCCACAGCTTCCAAGCAAGAAACCTATCTGCTGGCTCCCCGCGTCCTGAGGGGGCAATGAAGAGAAGAGTCAAAGACCAGGACATAGCTCCTCTCCGGGTGAGCATGCTGCCCGCTTTGTGTCCTGGGGGCGTGAGCTGCCTCCTGAGCCTCTTCTCCCTTCCTGAACAACGAGGAATCCAGGGAGTGGACTCTTGAGTCTGCAGAACTGGGGTCAAATGCCAGCACTGCTGCTGCCGGCTGAGAGACCTCGGACAGGGTGGTTGGCCTGTTCATTAGAGTTTCCTTATCTGCAAAATGGGGGTAGGAGAACTGCAGGCTCACAGTTCGTCACGAGGGACAGGTTAGAAGAGTTTATGACAAGTGCCCAGTGCACAGCTGCACACAGTGGGTCTCACTAGAAGGTTGCTATTCTGTTTCCCTCCGATTCTAGAACCCTATGATTACAATATATAATTACCGCAGAGAATAGAAAGTGGCCAAGAAAACACTTTGTACCTAAACTATTAACACTGAGTGCCTGACTTTTACTCGAAGACAGAAGGCACTGAGGATACACCTGGCATGGGGCAGCAGGCATGGCCTTCTGCCCCTTGAGCACGCACGTCTCCATGAAATAACTGAAGCTACTAAAACCTGCCACCGCTGCACAACATCAACTGTGGAGACACAAAGTACACAGAGCCTCCAAGCTGCCGCAGGACTTCAGGATGCCGTGCCTGAGCAGACACTGCAGATGGGGCCCCTCGCTGGAGTCTTGCTGCTTGTTCTGTCCAGCTGCCCCAGGAACACAGACACACAACTGCACGAGTCAGAACAGCGACGTGGGTTGGCAATTATTTGATTCAGATAATAAAATTAAAGCCTGCATTTCCAGAACTAAAAATGTCAGGGTATAGTGACCCAGCCACCTCTCTTCATTCCCGATGGCTCTGTGTGGACCTAGCACACCTTGGGCGTGGCTGCAGGCTGGTTTACTGACTCCGCCTGTCTGTGCTGCGCTAACGGAAAAGCATGAGGGAAGTGTGATGTATTATGCAGCACTGAAATTTTAAAGCATTGTCTTTTAAGTGTTTAGTTCATTCTTATTATAGATCTAAATCTACAGTGAAAACATGTCTGTTTATGTGGGAATTCCACAGAGCAATGGCCAACAGGCCAATGTGCACCCCCACACACCCCTGTAAGGGGCGAGAGGCTGCAGCTCCGCAGAAGGGACGGGTCCCACTTTGGGGACCTTCCTGTGGCTATTTTCCATCTAGCAACGGTTTGTCAAATAAAGTCATAATGGGCTACTTCCACATGAATCTGAATGTCATGTTAGCAGATGTCATTACTGCAGAGGTGAGGGAGACTGGCTGATGACACTGGCTGGATCAGCAGGAAGGTGGCTCTTCCCTGAGCATGTGAATGCTGGGCTGGGTCAGTAGGTGGAGACGGAGTTGAGGACAGGATCCTGAGATAGGGCGTAACCTCTGTCCTTGGGCCTCCCACAAGAGCCCTGCCTTCCCCTAAACCCTATCTTCTTAGTATCTGCATGAGATTTAATCCCCAAGCAATAAAGTCACGTGCATAAAAAGACCCCTAAAATACAAAGAAGAGGTTGGAAGCCGCATAGGAAGGAGAGGGCTGGAAGGCGGCGCTGTGCTGCTGCCTGTGAAGGTGCCCTGCCTGCCCCTCAGGGAACACCCTGCTGCACTCACAGGGAACACCCACCAAGCCTGACACTAACACGCTGAAGCCTTCCCCTCACGGTCCTTCATGGCCCCCCCCCCCCCCCGTCTGCATATGA
>NW_007727714.1:369009-372599 GCF_000696425.1 Galeopterus variegatus | reverse complement strand
TCCTGGCCCCCCCCCCCCCCGTCTGCATATGACCCGAGCACAGAACGTCTGTCTGGCCACCCCCAGGCTAGTGGCAACGGCTTTCCATGATCCACAAGCTCTCAGTGCTTTCCTTGGAAAGGTGGAATCTGCCTCTGTCTGCCAGACCTGAGTTTGACACAGGGCAACCGCTGTTCCATCCCAGAAAGAATGTGACACAGGAAGCTTCCTAGGGTGCTCTGTCACCTCAAAGTCACTTTCCATGGGCTTCTCCATAAGAGCAAGGACATTCTGGCACGCGGTTCCCTTCTCAGATAAAGGCTGCTGCGGCCTCACTCGAGGGCAGGCGGGGCGTCGCCTGCACCAGCACCACCTCTCTGCAGGGCCACTTGCTGGGACTGCGCTGAGTAGCTCCCCACCATGAAATCTCGCTAATGACTCGCCTTTGCTGGTTAAGAAAAGCCACACTAAATCTGAGTTCAAACCTTCCTCTCACTTTCAGCCCTTCTCCAACATACAAAGAGTAGCCTAATTGTGCCACTTTCTAGAAAGTTCCTCTGGCAAAAGTCTCTCCTGCAGTAGTTCCTCAAATGGTCATGCTAAAGAGGACAGTGCGGCTGTCCTGGCCATCACCTGCCGCTCCTGCCAAGCCTCTCAACATCCATCACGCACAGAAGGACTCTAACGAGCATGCAGTCAGCTCATGAAAAGTCAAGTCCTGTGGTCTCCTCTTGGATTTGTACCCAAAAATACAAGCTAGTGTTTCTCCAGTTTCACTCCCTGCCTACACAAATTGCTGACTCCACAGTTTGTTAGCTCTGGGGAGGGGCGTAAGACAATCGTGGAAAGATATAACTGAAAGGTGGGCTTTAAATACATTACTCTTCAGAATCAATGCAAAATGCTGCAGATAGGTGAGTTTAAAGATGACTATGGTCATGCAGCCAACTGGATCAGGGAAAGTGATACAGAAATTTTCCTTATAAATAACAAGGTAATTTTGTCTATTAATGTATTTTCACCAATTATTTTATAACCGCATTTATAAAGCAAATTTTTAAGCACACATGGATACAGAGAAAAGGAGAAAGAAACCCCACATGTCCCCATCTGGCATCAACAGTGCACAATGTCTGGCCAGTCTGGCCTCATCTATTACCCAATACACACACGTGTGCACACACACACATCCCACACCCCGCAGTATTTGGAAACGAATGCCAGGCACAACTGTATCGTTTGCCCACAGACGCTTCAGCTGGAGGACCATGCCCCCACAGCAACTGCTCACGCTGGGAGCAGCTTCCCCCCTTCCCTCCCTCTGCCACAGCAGCACCACCTGCCTTCCCTCCACTCCAGCTCCAGAGGTCTCCAGCTTTGATTTCCTCTATAAAGTGTGCTCCTGAGCAAGGAGCGTGCGACTGCTCACAGAAAGCATAAATGTGACAACACACTGATGTGATTCCTCCCAGAGTGTTACACTTCAGCAGGACATTTGGAAACCTTTATCAGAAGCAGCCAACGAGCACACATTAGAATTCTAGGGAAGCAAGAGGCAACCTCCGTCAGGGTAGGAGAGGGACCTTTCTCCTGGCACTCAGGTAGCAGTGACTCCTGCGGCTGTCCTACAGCTGCTCCAGTCTGAGCAGAGAGCAAAGCATGACGCACCGGCCCTGGTGGACCTGCTGTCCTGTCACCCTGAGCATGTGCACAGTCCTACCTCAATCCGAACGGCTGTACTGGTCCTCTGTACTGGCCTCACTTTCCCATCCAGACGCAGGGCCTCGTGTCAGAGAGAACGCTGGCCCAGCGAGTCCATACTGCTGACAGGCACTGGGGACAGGCCCAGCCACGCTAAGGGATGGTGACAGACATTTTCCAGATCTGCAGTGGCAGCTCAGATCCACTAAAGAAGATGTGTTGTTGGCTCTCTCGTCCCCTCCCCCACCAACTAAACTATCACAGGAACACAGATTCCTCCTACTATAAATTCCTTCAGTAAAAAAATGTGCTTTTTGCTCTCACCTCACAAATTACAGAATAAAAAAATGTACATGGGAACTAAATTGTTCAGTTAGGTTCATTAAACAATACTTAGGATTCAGAAAATGTGGCTCTCATTAGGGCCTTTATTTTATTTTTTATTTTTTTTCCTTTTTGTCTTTTTTACTGACCGGCAACGGGATCGCAACCCTCGGTGTTGCACCCGCACCGCGCTCAGCCAGTGAGCGGGAACCGGTCTCCACATGGGATCTGAACCCTCGGCGGGAGCGCCGCCGCGCTCCCAAGCGGCGCACTCTCCAGTGCGCCACCGGGCCGAGGGCCTTTATTTTAAGACAATTCTAGTGGCCACAGAACTGGTGGATGGAAGAATTATTTAGGGATTCCCAGACTTTGTCACCTGCACTTAATGCTCATCTTGTCCCACTTGGCATTGCACCTGAGCCAACAGGTTCCTTCAGTTAAAAATAAGAAAATTTCCCTAAGACCAATTGCCGTGAGCCATCCTGCTATAGGGAACGGCATGGGAGCCTGAGTGATGCCCCTTGTTCTGCAGGCTACAAGGGGGTCCCATGTGTGTGGTATGGCTCCATGGAAGTTCTTGTTTGTTCACCTTTGGTTGATTGACAGGGCTTCCCAGAATTAAACAGCATAACCTTTTGGCTTAGTATGGCTTTGGGAAATTCCCTGCAGTTTCTCAAAGGACATGTTAAAATACATCAAAATTAACTGGTTTATTTAAAGGGCATTGTCAGTACTAAAGGTGTTTTTGATGCATGTTCTCGGTATGGGTTGGCTCTATTTAATTTCGTTATTAATCTTCCTTCTTGGTGATGTGTGCATGGACCCATTGTGGTTGTGGTCATGCTCTTGTACGTGTGGAATGAAGTTATTATGTTGGATTTCTATCCACCTTCCTCCTGGGAAACGATGGTTCCGAGTGTAGTGGTGCTTACAACTAATTGATCATCAACCAGTTACAGATTTCTTTGTTCCTTCTCCACTCCCACAGTTTCACTTGATTTACTAAGAACATGTTGTTTTCCTGGTAATAATAAGAGTGATATATTGCGTTTTTGTTAGTTTGAGTAGGATCATTTAACTTTTCACTTTGCTCCTTGTACTGTTCCCAGAGTCGATTGGTAAAAAAATTAGAAAGTTTTACTATAAAGATGAACAGGTAAAATAATAAAAATATATAAAAAGGTTTTTGATATTAATAGATTTTGTTTAGATTATAGTATAATCGTTTTTAATAGTAGTATAAAATATAATAGAACATTATAATCAAGTTTCATTATGTAAAATCGTGTTGTATATATTGTGATTTTGGTCATAAATTAGAATAAATATAAACATAAGACATTAAATTGTTAAATTTAAGTATAAGTAAGATTTTATAAGAATTTAGAATATAAGTTTATGTGTAAGTTTAAAAGGTCAAGAATTGTGATTCAGACCAAAAGTCTGACGCTCTCTAATGCCAAGCATGCTGCTATTGTATAGTTTCCTGGCCACAAGCCACAGGCTTTGGGGTAAACTATTGATGCATGAGTAGATGTTCTTGTCACAACATGAGTTTGACCCTTCTTTTTTCAATAGAAACGAAA
>NW_007727714.1:360983-368999 GCF_000696425.1 Galeopterus variegatus | reverse complement strand
ACAGCATGAGTGCTTTGGAACATTCTGATTTTTCTTTTTCTATAGAGATAAAATAATAAATGTTTTGATTAAAAGATAAGTCATCATGTAAAAGGTTAAGTAAAAAATATAAATAAAGCAAGATTCATGTAGTTGTTGTCCACACTTGCACTAGACATCTGTGGTCCATCTCGTTCTTTCCTCGCCGACGCCACACCACCTATTCAGGTCCAACGAACCAATGAACTATATTCCAAAGTCTCAGTTCTCAGAAGAAGACATGCAAGTGGCCAACAGGTACATGAAAAATGCTCAGTGTTACTAATCATCAGGGAAATGCAAGTTAAAACCCCATGAGATATCACCTCACACCTGTTAGAATGGCCTTTATCAAGAAAATGAAAGATAACTGTTGGTTAGGATATGGAGAAAGAGGAACTCTTGTACATTGCTGGTGGGACTGTAAATTAGTATGGCCATTGTGGGAAACAGTATGGAGGTTCCTCAAGAAAATACGAATAAAACTACCATACAATTGCAATCCCACTACTGCGCATATACCCAAAGGAATTGAAATCAATATGTCAAAGACATACCTGCACCGCCATGTTCATTGCAGCTCTATTTACAATAACTGAGATATGGAATCAATCTAAATGTCCACCAATGGGTGAATGGATAAAGAACATGTGGAGCATATACACAGTAGATGAAGAGTAACTGCTGGACATAGCCTTATTCCCCCTCCTCCTGGAAACTACCCTTGGCCAAGGTAGTTACCCAAGGAAAGGCATGTCCCCTTTAAGACAAACAGAAGACTGGAGGCAGCAGGGACCCTGAGTAAATGAATTAGCATGCTGGCTGGCGCTAAAGCACTCTGGCACCAGGAGAACAGCAAGTAGATTAACTCATCTACTCAGCCAGATCTCCTGTGCTCTGAGTTATGTGAGATGTGAGGGTCTGTGCATCAGCCTGCAAATGATTTACACCCCTACTCTGATCTGTTCACTATATAACTGTTGTATATACCCCATGGAGATGCTGATATACAGCTGAATGGCTGTCATCAGCAACTCCCGTAAGTCTAATAAACCGTTGTCTCCACCCACTGGAACACCGGCTAAGTTCTTCAGAGCAGGCAAACACTATGTGAGTGCCCTCTCAGATGTGGGGCTCCCACATTACGATGGAATACTGTGCAGCCTTAAAAAAGAAGGAAATTCTGCCACTTGCAACAACATGGAGGATCATGGAGGATGTTATGTTAAGTGAAATAGGCCAGGCACAGAAAGACAAATACTGCATGATCTCACTTATATGTGGAGACTAAAAAAGTTGAACTCATAGAAATAGAGAGTAGACTGGTGGTTTCCAGAGGCTGGGGAGGTAGCGGGGAGGGAAGAAATAGGGAGATGTTGGTCAGAGGGTACAAACTTTCACACAGAAATGAGGAATATGTTTGGAGATCCATCACACAGCAGGGTGACTACAGTCAATAAAAATGTATATTTCAAAATAACTAAGAGAACAAATTCAGATGTCTCACTATAAAAAATGATAGGTAAGCTAGGTGATGAATGTGTTAACTAGCTTGATTTAACTACCCCACATTGTATACATATAACAAAACATCACACTGTAGCCCATAAATGTATACAATTATAATTTTGCAAATGAAAATAATATAAAAAATAATAATAATACTAAAAAAACTAAAGTCAGAGTCTTTAGACCCAAGATGTTCAGTCTCAGGGCAAGGGCATCTCTCCTACACTGATGGAAATTGTCTGTCGCTTCCCCAGAATTCTAACTCACAGTTCATAATTCATTTGTTTGCTTTAGTGAAGGTTTCCAAATATCCCGTTACAGCCTGTGCACTCCCCACGGCTTTTTGTACAGCCTGAGACACGTGTAAGCAAAGTAATCATGTAGTTATATGTTCCAGTCAGAAAATGTTCTGCTGAGAACAGGACAAGGAGGGGCTTCAACCCTTTCTTCTGAGGAGTTCTGGTTCTGTGGCACTTCAGTCACTTACCAAGGCCACTGGGAGGGGCCCGACATTCTGCGTCCTGGGAGGTGAGCAAGCACCGAGCAGGTGGCTCCTCCTGGGCCTCCCATCATCCTCCTGCCTGTGCAAGTTACAGCTGTTGACACCTAGTCAGGACCTCCCAGCGCAAGAAGCCCCCACCCCGTTATCCCTCTGCCATGCTCCCCTGAGCGCTGACCAGAGAGTCCCCGGCTGAGATATCCCATATCCCCGTGCCCACCCTGCCCTGCACACAGAGAACCTGGCGTCCTCTCCTCAGTGCGCAGGGCTCTTTCAGCAAAGCAGATGGCTAGGTCCTTGTGGGATGGGGTAAAGCCCGCCCCTTCCCTCAGTTATCACTGCTACAGCTAGAGAGGTTTCTAATATGTTTAAAATGAACAGTTTACACCTTTATCAAACATGATTCAAAAGATATTTCACATCATTCAAAGCATCTTTAAAATGTGTTACAGTGAAAACGTTTTCATGGCCAGGTGACTGCCACTTTGGGTTTTCTACACATCTGCACCAGCGGTGTTTGTAATCACGACTTCTGTTTTCAGGGAACAGTACAGCATTTCTGCCCTCAGAAAGCAGCTCTTGTCCATTCTCCAGGAACATCACCTCCCACCCTCCGCATCAAATGACCTGCTGTGTGAACAAGCCCTGGTTTGGGAGACACCAGGCTGTCCATTTAAGATAGACAAATCTTCATTTATCTCATTTTCAATGAGAAAAAGATAAATAACTGTTACTAATAACAGCAACAATAAATGTTTCTTATCTGACTACTGAACTCCGATGAAGATCCATTCTCTACATGCTCATGAGCCTACAAGTTCCTCCACACATCATCCACAGTTGTTTAGAGGACTCAGGACCTCGAGGCTGAAATGAATTTCAGCTACAGAGGAGCGCTGCATGCCTGACTTGTCTCAGGTTAGGGTGACTTGATGCTCACACTCCAAGCAGGGAGTGCCCTGGTATTGTGCCAGGACACGAGAACAGCTGTCATCGCTCCCCCGATCTCAAAAGGAGCCCCACATCCTCCTCCTTCCCAGCCACAGAGCAGTCTGCACTGCACAGACCCTCAGGAGCTACCACGGTGGGTTTGAGGGGTGGCGGGAGGTTGTCCTACGTACCAAATCAACAAGTTTTAATGTCAGAGGAGCCACAAAGACAGTGGGACATTTCTCTGGAAACCCGTAGCCTGGGCTACATGTAATCATGCACTTTGGAGCTTGAACAGCCATTAGCAATGTGCTTGAGGAAGCCTCAGGAAATGAAGGGGGTGTCCACAGGTGCACTGTCAGTGTAGATCTGGGGCCACCATCACAGCCATGGCTTTGTCTGCTTTCCACAGCATCAGGCCAACCTCCAACTTCACCAGTCTCCTCCTTCATATTCCTTCTCAAAGTTACTGTAACTCTGCATTACAGATGAGCAAGTCATTCATACGGACTAAGAAACTCGCACTGATGGGTAGTATACACACAACCTCAATATCTCTATACTGGACCAAGTGATAGTTATAACAGCAAGTTTATTTATTTTAACTACAGAATAAGATCTGACAAATCACAGGTAAACCTGGGACATGATGATGATGATGCCAAAACACCCGAACAAAAGCAGCAACCCCCACCTCCCCAAAAACTAAAAATAAATTTCAAAAACTATCATTTACCCAGATTTCTAACATGCATGACACAGGGAACAAAATACTCAATTCCTTGCTTTATTGACTGAGATTATTTGGCTCAATGTCTGCTAACAAATAAGCATGAATGCTGCCTCTGGAGGCTACACCTCCACAGTGAGGCTGTGATGTGCATGTTAATAACTGTTCCCTTTACTGAGACAACGGGCGAGAACCCACACAGTCTCAGAAACAGTGGCACTTCAGCACATCCTGATCCACACCAAGCTGAGGTGAAAAGCATATTAAAAACTGCCATCTACACAGTCTCACAAATAACAGAACGTTTGATGGCTCCCGTGCCTGCCATTCCCGCCACCCAGCTTTAGTGCACGACAAGCCCTTTACCTTCCTCGTCAGTGGCACTTCGATGGGCACAGGCACGACTTCAGCCAGCAGGCAGCCGTAGAAGGCCACCATGAACGCCGCCGGGTCATTGTTGGGGAACACCAGCGCTACCTGGACAGACGGGTCGGACACAGGAAGGAGCGTGACATTAGCATGTGATCTCCTGCTTCCTAAACTACGTTAAAGGATTTAAACTTCCAAGATACCAGCACTAAAATTTTAAAAAAGAAAGGATGCTGGAATAAAAATACATTTTATTAAGATGTGTTTTAATAAGTATCACATACTTTTTCTTAAGTTACTTGAAAAACAAAAATGTATTAGCAATAGTCATCTGTAATACTGTTACTAGAACAAAACTACCTTTACTCTGTGTATACTGTCTTCCACACCACACATATTTTTACACAGAAGAAACTACAGTATATTTACTATTTTGTTTCTCACTGTTTTCGCTAAGCTATGTAAATACACTTTGTGTCTATCCAGCCTTCATAATTGCAGTCGAATGGCTACACAATTCTACACCAGGGGCTGGGCTGGCAGCCCAGGAGCCAGGGCAGACAGGACTCAACTAAGATCAAATGTCAGCTTTTAGCTCTAGGGTGTTACACACAATCTTAGCCTAACACCTAGTTTTCCTTTCTAAAAAAATGACAACAGTGACAGAACCTGTATCTTCATGTTGTGGTAAAGGTGAGATGAGAGAAAGTATGTAAGGAGCTAGGGACACATGGGGCACGCATGTTAACTACCCGTAAACACAAATGACCAGCACTGGCACTTAATGCCGCAGGTGCACCTGTTCTGGCTGCTGCTGTTGCAGATGAGTCTTCAATGAACATCCACGCATATGCGGTACCCAGCCCCCGTCCCCTGCCTAACTCAGTTCTCCTAGGAGCTAAATCCCTGAGAGTGAACAACTGTGGAGTTCTAAGAGTGCAGTTAATGTAAACCACCAAGAAGTAATGTTGTTACCACATACTGGATACAGTGATTTCTAAATGTAGTCCTTCCTAATAGCCCTTAACAGTATGGTGTATCTTAATGACAAACCCTTTCCAGGTGATTGTAATTATTATTCCTTGTACAGACTGGTTTTCATTCCTTTTACCTATTTTTTAATAAGTTCCCTAAAATCTGAATAGAATTTTAATATTTGGTAGTATTAACTCATATTTGATGGAAAATTTTCTTAATATTTTCCAGTTTTATTATTTTGTTGGTGCAGACATTCAATGTTTTATGTAAATTTGTCAAACGTTTTCCCTCTATATTACCACCTGTTATTTAACAAATATTTCATCCAATTTCCCTTTGACTTAAAACTGTGAACTTTTAAATGCACCTGGACTTACTTTTATTATTTCTTTTCTTGAAACATAATTGATTATACATATTTTGGGGGTACAAAGTTGACTCTCAATCCTAAGTACAATATGTGATGATCAAATCAGGATAATTAGCATATTCATTACAAAATGAAATCATACTTTGTGTCCATTAACCAATTTCCACTAACGCCCCTTTCCCACATCTAGTAACCGCAGTTCTGTTTTCTCCTGCTGAAAGCTCAACGTACTATTGAGATTGCTCTCTCCCCCCCTCCTCCCACTTACGAGTGAGGACATTCTGTATTTCTCTTTCTGTGCCTGCCTCATTTCACTTAATAACTTTCTCCAAGCTCATCCAAGCTGCTGTGAATGGCAGTATTTCATTCTGTTTTATGGCAGTATGGTATTCCATTGTGTGTGTATATATACATATAAATATCTAGTAATTGGTCGATTGACATTTAAGGTGGGTCCATGTCTTCGCTATTGTAAATAAGAGATGTGATAAACATGGGAGTGCAGGTATCCCTTTGACATGATGATTTCCATTCCTTTGGGTACACACCTAGCACTGGGATTGTTGGATCATATCTGTAGTTTTATCTATAGCTGTTTGAGGAACCTCCATACCATTTTCCATAATGGCTGCACTAATTTACAGTCCCACCAACACTGTAGGAGGGTTCCCCCTTACTCTGTATTCTCTTCAGCATTTGCTATTTCTTGTCTTTTTGATAACAGCCAGTCTAACTGGGGTGAGATGATATCTCAGTGTGGTTTTGATTTGCATTTCCCTGATGATTAGTGATGCTGAACATTTTCTCATGTGTCTGTTGGCCATTTGTATGTCTTCCTTCTAGGAAATGCCTATTCAGCTCCTTTGCCCATTTTTAAAATTGGGTTATTTGTTTCCTTACTGCTAAGTTTTTTGAGTTCTTTGTATATTCTGGATATTAATCCCTTGTCTGGTGCATATTGCAAGTATTTTCCTCCACTCTGTAGATTGTCTTTTAGCTCTGTTAATGGTTTCATTTGCTGTGCAAAAGCTTTTTAGTTTGATATAATCCCACTTGTTTATTTCTCTTTTGTTTCCTGTGCTTTTGGAGTTATATTCATAAAGTCTTTGCCTAGCCCTACTTCCTGAAGTGTTTCCCCAGTGTTTTCTTTTAGGAGTTTTATAGTTTCAGGATGTGTATTTAAGTCTTTAATCAATTTTGAGTTGATGATGGTATATGGCAAGAAATATGGGTCTATTTTCATTCTTCTACATATTGATATCCAGTGTTCCCAGCACCATTTACTGAACAGGCAATCTCTTCCCCAATGTATGTTCTTGTTGCCTTTGTCAAAGATCAGCTGGCTGTAAGTATGTGGGTTGATTTCTGGTTTCTCTTTCCCATCCGTTGGTCTGAGTCTGTTTTTATGCCAGTTCCGTGCTGGTGTGGTTACTACAGCTTCATATTATAGTTTGATGTCCAATGTTCTCTCTTAAGCAAGGCTTCCTGTTCTTATAGCATAGAAAGTGCCCTTCATGATGCAATTTTCACTGACAATCCTATTTCTTGATTCCTGCTATGTCCTGCAGCTCTCACGTCACTCTCCCCCATGGGCAATTGAGTTCAGTAGCTTTCATAAGCACCTAAATACCCTGATTCAGCAACAATGCACCATTTTTGCATTACCTAATTCTGCAATTTGACAAATTTTTCTTTAGAAATGTCCCGACTAGGAGTTATTGATTTTATCATGAGCAGTCAGATGAGACATGCTAGTTATCTTGACATCTAAGTGAGAAGAGTGGCAGGAAAGGAATCAGATGGCAGGTGACAGGGGCACAGGCAGTGTCTCAATGTCGGTCACATTGGTGATTTGGCAATGTAGGATAGTTGTTGAAGACAACATTCAGTCTGGATTACATGAAGTCTCCTTTCTACATGGCATTTCTGCGGTTTCTAAAATCAGCTATACAAGAGAATCAGAAGAGAAGAGAAGGACTCTGTGTGTCTATGCATATAACCATACCAATTATTTCTGAAAACTAGCTGAGATTTGCAGTGGCCACGAATGTTCTGCCTTCTTTCTGTGGACCCGGTGCTGACTGCATGTTTTTCATATCTTGACGTGGCACAGAAACAGTATTCTGTTCAATGCTGGTGAGGTTGCAGGTTACCTCTGCTGCACAACTTCTTCCCAGAAAGCCAAAAAGTTTGAGGAAGCCAATCAAGCTACATTAGGAAGCAAAACACTACCTGACTTTAAACTATATTACAAAGCTATAATAACCAAAACAGTATGGTACTGGCATAAAAACAGACACACTGATCAACGGAATAGAATAGAGAATCCAGAAACCAACCCACACACCTACAGCCATCTGATCTTTGACAAAGGCACCAAGACTATACACTGGGGAAGAGACTGCCTCTTCAGCAAATGGTGCTGGGATAACTGGATATCCATATGCAGGAGAATGAAACTAAACCCATACCTCTCACCATATACTAAAATCAACTCAAAATGGATTAAAGAATTAAATATACACCCTGAAACAATAAAACTTCTTCAAGAAAACATAGTAGAAACACTTCAGGAAGTAGGACTGGACACAGACTTCATGAATACGACCCAAA
>NW_007727714.1:336244-360253 GCF_000696425.1 Galeopterus variegatus | reverse complement strand
TCTGACAAAGGATTAATATCCAGAATATACAAGGAACTGAAACAACTTTACAACAAAAATCAAATAACCCAATTAAAAAATGGGTAAAAGAGCTAAACAGGCATTTCTCAAAGGAAGATATATGGATGGCCAACAGACACATGAAAAAATGCTCAACATCACTCAGCATTCAGGAAATGCAAATCAAAACCACACTGAGATTCCATCTCACCCCAGTGAGGATGGCTAACATCCAAAAGATTGTGAATGATAAATGCTGGCGAGGTTGCAGAGGAAAAGGAACTCTTGTACATTGTTGGTGGGACTGCAAAATGGTGCAGCCTCTATGGAAAATGGTATGGAGGTTCCTCAAACAATTGCAGATAGATCTACCATATGACCCAGCTATCCCACTGCTGGGAATATACCCAGAGGAATGGAAATCATCAAGTCGAAGGTATACCTGTTCCCCAATGTTCATTGTAGCACTCTTTACAATAGTTAAGAGTTGGAACCAGCCCAAATATCCATCATCAGATGAGTGGATACAGAAAATGTGGTATATCTACACAATGGAATACTACTCTGCTATAAATAAGAATGAAATACTGCCATTTGCAACAACATGGATAGACCTAGAGAGAATTATATTAAGTGAAACAAGTCAGGCACAGAAAGAGAAATATCAAATGTTCTCACTTATCTGTGGGAGCTATAAATAAATACACAAATAACCTGGGGGGGTGGGAGGGAAGAAGACACAACAATTACAATTCCTTGAAGTCAATATGACAAGCGAACAGATAGGAGGTTGTTGGGAGGGAGGGGGGAGGTTTCGGTAATGGGCCACGATAATCAACCACATTGTATATTGACACAATAAAATTAAATAAAAAAAAAAAAAAGAAAAGAAAATGTGGAAGATTCTGACATTCCTTCCAGAACGGCCGGCCGCACCCACTCACACAGGGTGGGTTAACTACTGGCTTGTTACTCTCCCCAGCACAACAGGAGGGTCTAGAGGCAGTGGTCCTCATCAGGGCAGATGACTGAGGTAAGAATCTGCATGGAGTCCCAGCGCCAGGCCATGGGTCAACTCTTTCCCAATTCACGAGTCAGGTGTGGCCCCGGCCCAGCTCTCAGTGCACCTGCTCAGATGAAGAGCTAGTTCATCCAGGGTTTAAGATTCCCACTGGTTCATCACCATTTAAAGTTTGTGCTGATAATGCCATGTTATGCAGCCTTACATGATGAAATGTCACACTACAATGCAAAGTGAATAAAAGCAGAATATAATATGGTACATTATCATATGCTCTCAACAGTATTAAAGTAATGGAGAGAAAATGGGCAAATGTCTAGGGGCTCTTGAATCAAAACCGAAAATTGTTTTGCAACATGTTTTAAAGAAGATAAAGGTTGTACTTACATCACTTTCATTAAGTTTTTCCTTGAATATTGGAATCAGTCACCAATCTTGTTTTATTGCTGACTCCACAGTAATCCCAGTGCAATACCGTATGAATATACAGGTGCTTAATATTTTACAAACCCACGTGGTTTCTCTTCATTTAATTCTGTGTATTCCTTTGATATTTCGCTGCACTCGATTATCCACAGAGCAGAGCAGGCATCAACAAGTCGGGAGACAAAAGCCCACACCCCTTGGCGGTGCTGGGCCTTACACGCTGTGGTGATCCTTGCCTTCTTCCTCAACTTTCCTTCCAAGGCTCCGTGTATACCAGCCCGGCTGTCCTGTTCTTCCCTTCACTCCCCATAGACTTTCCCTCCTTTGCTCCTTTTCACAGTGTCCTGGGACCTGACCAAGAGCCGCAGACTTCCTTTTTCTCCGTGAGAAGCTGTCTCAAACCCCAGAAGCTCCCCAAAATGAGAAAGATCCCTCTACCCTTCCCAAAGAATTAACACAGCCATATCCTCTCGCTACCTCTTTTGGGGACCTCTACCTCTTTCCAGTTTGTATAAAAGCTGATTATCAGTATGTCTTTATAGTTTTTAACACTGAGAGCTCTACAGATTTGTGTGATGCGGCCTGTATCTTCCACAGCTCCCACCACGATGCCCCCCAATGCTGCTTAACTCAAGCGTGGCCCACACCCGTGGCAGAGCCTGGAGTCCCTCCCCACGCTGCACCAATGCAGTCCCCACAGGCAAACGTCCGTAATGTCTGTGCTAAGGACCGAATGCTCGCTATTCTGAGGAAAATTATATTTTCTTGAAAAATGATTTTCAAAGAGGATAAAGAATCCTAATTATTGCAACAAGAGGTTATCAATTAACTATAATTACGTATGCTTATTTAATGTGACAAATGCTAGCCACATGGATAGCTCTTTTAAGGAAAAATCTAGAGGAGTAACCCTCCGACAAGCCAAATCAACCCCTGCCAAAAAAATTTATGTATTTCATCCCATCAAAACTGTGCCCCCACTTTGCTACTTAGCTGAACTTGGATGGTTTATTTTGGCACTGTTATTGATTGGAAATTTCAAGAATCTGGAGGTTATACTACAAAATAAAATTTAAAAAAACTACTAAAACTATGAACCAAATTATGGATAAAGGAGATATTACATTACAATCTACTTTTCTTTATTGTGGTAAAATATACATACACAAAATTTAGGATTTTAACCATTTTTAAGTGTATAATTCAGTGGCATTACGTGCAATCACAGTGCTGTAAACCGTCACCATGACCCACCTTGAGAAACTTTTTACCTCCCCAAACTGAAACTCTGTCCACAGGAAACAACTGCTCCCACTCCCCTCCCCAGCCATGGCACCCACCACCCTACTTCCTGTCTCTATGGGTTTCATGACTCTAGGTACTTTACATAAGTGGAATCAAACAATATTTGTCTTTTTGTGTCTTATTTCACTTAGCATAATGTCTTCCAGCTGCATCCATGTAGCTTGTGTTAGAATTTCCTTCCATTTAAAGACTAAATAGCATTCCACTGCATGCACAGACCACATTTTGTTTATCCGTTCATCTGTCAATGGACATCTGGGTTGCTTCCACCTTTCAGCTTTTGTGAATAATGCTGCTATGAACAAGGGCATATAAATACCTGTTTAAGAACCTGCTTTAAATTTTTTGTGTATATATCCAGAAGTGGAATCGCAGGATCAAATGTTACTTCTACGTCTAATTTTTTGAGGAGCCACCTCACTGGTCCACAGAGGCCGCACCGTTTTATATTTCTACCAGCAACGCAAGAGGTTTCCAATTCCTCACCTCCTCACCAACATTGGCTTTTCTGTTTTGGTCACAGCATCCTTCTTGGTGTGAAGTGCTACTTCACTGTGGTTTTGATTTATGTTTCCCTAATGACTAGTGATGTTGAGCATCTTTTCATGTACTCATTGGCTGTTTGTAAATCCTCATTGGAGAAATGTCTATTCACGTCCTTTGCCCATTTTTTTGATCAGGTTTTTCTGTTGCTGCTATTACTGTTGAGCTGTAGGAGTTTTTCGCATAGTCTGGATATTAATCTGTACCAAATAGGATTTGCAAACCTCTTTCCATTCTGTAGGTTACCCTTTCACCCTCTTGATAATGCCCTTTGACGAGCAGAAGTATTCAGTTGACAAAGTCCCATTATTTATTTTTTCTTTTGTTGTCTGTGCTATTGGTGTGATATCCAAGATATCATTGCCAATCCAACATCGTGAAACTTTTCCTCTAAGAGTTGCATAGTTTTAGCTCTTACATTTAGGTGTTTGGTCCATATTGAGTTAATTTTTTGTATACAGTTTAGGTAATGTCAACTTTGTTCTCTTGCATGTGGATATCCAATTTTCCCAGCACTATCTGCTGAAAATGTCCTTTACACGTTGAATATTTCCACAGCCTGTTGAAAATCATTTAACCACATACACGTGGGTTTATTACTGGGCTCTCTATTCTGTTCCATTGGTCTATAAGTCTGTCTTTATGCCAGTACCACACTGTTGCATTATTATAGCTTTCTAGTAAATTTTATAGTCAGAAAGTGTGACACCTTGACACCTACAATTTTCTTTTAAAAGGTACAGGCCATACTTATTCAGTAAAAAATTGGAAAGAATCGCAGTCTACCACAATGTTCTGAAGCAGCAGCAATGTTTTAAAAATTCCCCGTAGCAGGTCCAGGTCTTTGCAATAGTTCTTAAAAATCAAAGCTTGTATTCATGCAGGTTTTTGGTGCTCTAAAATGATGTTTTTATATAATTGATCTGGAGTCCTCTGGATAGGATAACCCAGTCTCAGGGCATCTAAGATACACAGCAGCACGGATAAAAAGGGCATAATGTTTGAAGGCAAGAAAACTGGGTTCTATACCAAGCTTCACTTCTAAATTAGGGTGAAGAGCTTGGAAAACATTATTAACTGCTCAGGGCATAACATAAGCAAGGCAATACTAACAACTGCCCTCTGTAACTTGGCAGGTTGCAGTAAGAATAAAATTAAATTTGCTTTCCTATGAAAGGTAGTAGCCTACATCAAGAAATTTAACACTGGGAAAGGAATGGTAGTAACTGTTTGCTGCCAAGATGGTCTCATCAACTAACATAAAAAACTTTAAAAATATTATTGTACTGTCTGCCCAGGTAGATGACAAAAGAGAGTTTCAAACTAGGAGATAGTAAATGACAGTGGTTAAGAACAGGGCAGTGCAGGTGGACAGAAGTGGAAGAGGTGGAAGATTCAAGTGCTGGCTAAGCCACTTTCCTAGTCACGGACCTTCATCTTATAGATGCCCACACTCTCTAAGCAACTTCTGAGCCATAGACCTTCATGTGACAGATGCCTACCCTCTCTACGCCACTTCCTAGATATGGACATTTTTCTCATAGATGCCTATCCTCTCTACACCAATTCCTAGTCATGGACCTGCATCTGATATGATCTCTACCCTCTCTAAGCCTAAGCATCTTCATGCACAAAACCAGAGAAAGACTACATCGTGGATCATTTAGTTTTTGTGCAGACTAAATGTCACCTTTCATAGTAGAAGGAGGAGGAGGAGGAGAGGCTGATCTCTGGAATTTAAAATGATAGGTATCTCTTCCACCTAAGATTATGTATTTTGCAGACCCAATAATTTAAACTGCACTTACCCTGTCTCCAGGCCGCACCATGGGTTCTTGCTTTGTACCTAATTTATGCAGAATGTTGTAGGCAACCTTCATGCTTCTTGTCCACAGTTTGCCTGTCAATACAAATTATAAAGACACAGTAATCATACACATGCATTTTTGGTTACATCTGCATGTGCACATTAAACCATACAGAGGTTATTACTTCTCCAAGTGAAAGTCCAGTAACGAGGCACTTCAAAAAGTTCATGGGAAGATTCGTATCATCTCTCAATTCTATTTTTCCACAAACTTTCTAAGTACCTCACATGGATCCCTCTGCTTCCAGTACCTGTGGTCCAAGCAACTCTAACTGGGGGCAATGAAGAGAAAGGAGGGGCTGAAAGAAACCAGAAACAAAGTGGAAGCAGAGAGGCAGGAGGGGTTTTCAGAAACAAAGCTTTGGGAGAAAGAAAGAAGAAATGAAGAAAAGAGAAAATGAAGAAAGAGGAAAAGCCACGCTTCAGCGCGTCTTCCGATTTGCATGTGATGAGGAGGAGGACAGTGCCACACGCGTCGTCCCGAGGCTGTTCGTAGTTCAGCCCAAATTACACTGCCCTGGGGAGAGGGGTCCTGAGAAGTTCTCTCAGGAGACAGGTTTACCCAAAGCCTTTTTCATTCTGAGGCTTCAACTTATTCTGAGTCCCTGGAATCAAGATGTGAAATAAAAGTCAACTGCGTGACTCATAAAATCAGGAGCCTGAACACTTGAACGAGGTCCCAACACGACACCCAATTCCTCCTGGTGTGTGAAGCACCTACACAAAGCCACAGGAGATTGCAATTGTCACAGAGACTGCAGGGAAGACCTCTGGGATGAAGGGTGGTGGCCGCCATGGCAGCACACCAGCACCAGCACCACCGTGGTGGCTGCGCTGAGGCTGTGCTTGTGTCTTCCGAGGGGTGATGGATGTGGAGCACAGAGATGGCCCTCACAAGGTCATCCACACACCCGATCCCTTCCTCCCCAGCCCTATGGTTCTCAACCTCTAATTTTCCTCACCCCAGGGCTTTAGGGTTTTTGGAGAGGAATCCTTGGATTTGGATAAAGATAATAGTAAATATTCTGAATCATTTAAAATTTTTAAACTCTAGAAAAAAATGACCATAAAGCAGGATTAAAAACAGAATTAAAAAAGAAAACACTTTAGCCAAAGTGCCTGGCTCTGGAGAACTTGCATATTTCAAATCCCTGCTCACCCCACGGCAGACATTTCTCAGCATTATTTGGGTGATGGTGAAGTCTGAGATGAAATAGAAATGACTTCAAAATCTAAAATGAGTTCTTGAATACATAAAGGCTTTCAGAGACCTCAGTGGCTGAGAGCTTTTCAGAAGTAGCCAAAGTGTTAGAAGTTACGTTAAAGCAGTAACAGTTTAGTAAAGTCAAGAGCAGTTTTAACTATGTTCTGTTTTAATGCTATCGATGTTTTAATATTTTTCCTATTTTAGATATAAAAACTAAATCAAAGATTTTTGTTTGTTTGTTTACAATACATTTTGAATTTTAAAAATCCTGAATTTGTTTTATTTCATACTGGAACTACAACTACCCCTCACAGGATTTATCAACTTGCCTCCCCGAGGACTCAGAAAGCAAAGACGCCACCTCCGATCGCTCTAATTCCCAGACAACCCCTGGTTCACAGTATGTGCTCAACCAGTGCTTCTCGGTTTGATCAACATTATAGACAAGCTATAGTAAAGCACAAAGTTACGGTGGCATTTCAGCATAGTTCTCGAACACCTAGTTACCAGATATAAAATTTTATTCACATCCCCTCCTCCCATCTTCTCTAACTCCTCACCTCAGCACTGTGGTCCTCAAGACTGGCTGCTTTACCATTGTTTGATATTTTGTCTGGGGACCTTTTTTTTTGGCCTATAAATAGTCATCAGCTCATTAGAAATAACTCAGGGAGTAATTTTTTTCTAAAGAAAACAAATATTTTGTGCCTTCATATCTCTTCAATGCGAATGATATTGGGATCTATTACAATTGAATAAACAATACATTCAATTTGTTGTAAGTGAAAAAAATCTATGTGTTATAAATGAACAAATCAATGACAATCAATTAGCACCATTACAGTTTGTTAAAGTTTCAACTTCATTCTCAGCTGAGAATCTTAAAATCGATATAATAAATTCGTACAAAAGCTAGTTGACAATTTTGAGTTTGAATAAAGCAAAGTGAACAGAAACTTCTGGCAACATTCTTGACACATACTAGATATTTCAGCACTGTGTATTTCCAAAGAAAAAAGGAAGGAGAGTAAGTCAAGCTGCTGATGTGACAGAGAAGGCGTGGCAGTTCTGCACTGACTCACAGAGGGGACGTGCAGTGTCGTGAGCACTACTTTACTTCACGTTAATTTTAACTGTGCTTGGATTTGAATGTGGAACAGGCAGCTGTACAGAGTGCAGCCACTGGGGAGGGAGGCCAAGGGCACAGAAGGGCTGTGCCCGGGGCTCGTGGAGCATGGCGGCCACAACACCTGGACACTGGGTGGACATTTACGAGATTCACCACTGACAATACAAAAACCAAAGGCTGCAAGAGGTGGTCCAATGCTTCTTTAGCTCAAGCATCTAAATTCCTTGAAACACTGGAGTAAAGGCAAAGTTAAATAAAAAAAGAAAGAAAAGGAAGAGGAAGATGAACATGAGCATTTACATGGTGGAAAAGGCACATTACGACACAGCAAAATGGATTTTCAGAATCTCACTAAAACCAGAAGGGAGACAGGAAGGGGATATTGGAAAGTTCCAGGCAGGTGAAACATGCTAAAGGGATGTTAAATACACAGCATGCATCATTTTATTAACTGAGGATCATGAAATTGCACCATGCTTTTCAGCGTGCATTCTGTTTCTGCTGGAGAGTGGAAGACGTGGTCATGAGGTTGTCTGTGAGTTCATTCATGACTTCCTTGTGCAGTCTACATTTCTACTAAAAATCCTAAGTATTTCAGTTGGGAATTCTGCTATCTTAGGGATTGGTGGGAAGCTAAATTTGGGGGCTGAAGGGAAACTACAGGACTTTAAATAGTACAGCCCTTCAATTACAGAAAATTACTCAGTATTACTACAATCCTTGTTCAATGAGCTTTTCTAAGTCTTCTCAGCAATATCCAGTCATTGATGTTCAGCGATTTTGGTATTTCTACGTGGACAGCATTTTCTACAGTATTTATGGTATCGGCCAACACTTTTGCTTTATGTCCTGATAGGCAGTGATCTTACATTTGGAAATGCATTGCTTTCTCACATTACTTTAACAAGAAAAAACTAAGATCGACTCACAGCATATGACAGATGTAGACAATTAAAATATAACAGAACACAGACAATTTAAAAACAGGAGCTGAACTGCCTTGGTTGTACTCATGATGCTTGGATGACCCAAATTTTCATATGTAATATTTGGTCTATGTCCGTCAGTTGAGAGGGCTGCACTTCTCATCTAGAGTATGAGACCCAGAAAACTGTGTTTTACTCATCTTTGATCTACCAAGCAGTCACTCCAGGAGTAAGCAAGGATTACCGTAAGTGAGGATGTACAGTGGCTTCCCGTTCGTGTCCATGGTGGTCAGGCAGGGGGCCTTTGGGGAGATGGTTCCCCATCGCTGCAGCGCGGCCTCAAGGGACGGCGGCCAGTTCGTGACCACACCCAGCTGCTCCCCACGCGTGGCCAGCATCTGTGCCCCCTCTGGCTTTGGTTGGTTTGGATCTGGTTGCTGAACTAAACACATTTGAAGACAAAAAGTTTTCAAGAATACACCCCTGTTAGCATGGTTACTTTTTACTCTTTTTGAAGAGCTAGGAGACATACTTAAGGTATAAATTTACTAGCTGCGGAAAACATGCTTTTCTAGAATCAGGGTCTATATACTGGCCTCGTGGATGTGACAGAACATTTAATTTGTATAATTTCCAAAGCAATATGGGATGGAGAACTTAGGTAGACATGAGCTCATTTGTAAACTGACAACAGTTAAAACTATATATTGTACCATGCCTACAGTTTAGGATTGCAACAGCTATGTTTAAAATTTCAGTTATTAACATACACTTGTAATTCTGGGCTCCAAAGAGCTCAAATCTTGCTAAATTATATTTTGCCCTTAAATACTCAGATTTAAATTTAAATTTACTATAACTATGGTAAAGAACAAGAGCATGGAGCAAGTACTTTCTTAAGTAAAACTAAAATAAACACATTGTAATAAAACATGATCTCCCCAATTCTTCACTTTTCGTAGGTGAGAAACATAAATGATTTCTCCCACTTCTGAACAAGGTTTCTCTCTCACAGTTTATGATTGACAATCTCCATCTCCTGGCCAGAAAACCAGCTACGTCTTACTTCTGGTTTAATGAACAGGAATATATGGAGTCTGGGTTTGATAAAACCAGCAGGTCTTCTGTTTTGTTTCAACTTTAAGTTGTTTGTGTTCAAAGACTCAGGAGCATTCAGGGGCTAAGACACCAGCTCCTGTGTTTGTGAACAGTGGCAGGAAACGGAGGAGAGGGGGCTCCTGCTCATGAGCTCATCAGAGAGAACTGCTGTGCAGTGAGCATGTCTATAATCTTACAGAGCCCTTAAAAGAGGCTTGGCTCATAGAATAAAATCACGGTCTGCTGAAGGTGTCAAACGATCAGTTTTGGAGCTCTGCACCTTCAACGTGGCCATTTGGGGACAGACCCTCACTCTCTTATCCAGATTCCCATCATCTAGTAAATGCCAAGATTTCTGCTCTTAGAAAAATAAAATAGCCTTGTAGAGAAAATATCATTATTGTTTATGGGACCGTAGGAACACCTGAAAGAAACAGGGGTGGGAAAGCGTTCTTTTACCTTCCAACAATTCTTCAAAGTCATCAACAAAGAATTCTCGTAACGGTGGCCGTTTGGGTCGTTTGAGGGTATTGACAAGCTGCTGAATTTTTGCTGATACCCGGCTACTTACTGGTACTCCTGAAAAACAGGAACCGGGAGTGGATGAGTGACTGTCAGTTTGAACAGGCAACCACAGTAAAGCAGCCCAAAACTGGAGTTCTCTGTCCCATCTACAGTGTTGCCATAACAGAGCAATGTCTGGAGACCACGCATGCCCTCAAGGTATGGGACAATCGCTGTGCTCAGGAAGAGGGATCTAACCGGTAGACAGATGAGAGGGTAAATGCAGCAGTGATGGTTCTCCTTCCCAGCTTTGTGGGACGTTCTATTCTGATGGGAGGAGTCTGAGGACCACACATGGGGCTTGGTCCCACCTCTAACTCTTAGAATCTGTGTCTGTGACGGGTAGCCTGCTCATCCCTTCTCCACAGGGTCAGACAGTTGGCCGAGAAGCAGCCAGTCTCTCCCTGAGTTGGTCTCTCCTAAGACCATCAGCGAGGCCGAGGAAGTGCCTGAGGGTGGGTTGCAGCAGGAGATGCTGCTGCAGACCCACTGATGGAGCTGGGGGCGCAGGCTCACCATGATGTCAAGGCCCTGTCATCTCCTGACTATGGCAGAGTGCCTTGTACGTCTCTCTCTGACCCACTGAATTTGGTGCACGTTTAGGCTGTACATTCTAGGAGTATGGCAGTTAAGTCTCTAAACTCAAATTTTTATGTAATAGAATCTAGCCTATGCAAGGGCACTTCAGAAAGTTCATGGAAAAATAGAATGGAAAGATAATATGAGTCACTCCATTAACTTTTGGAAGTACTCTCATATTTACCCATATGTACTGAGAAAAATAAACTTCATTTTAAATATTTACTTCTTGTAACAATGAATGTGACATCATTTTGAAAACTGACTAAATGAGCTGATAATTGAAAAAGTCATGAAGTTTTTAAATTTCAAGATAAATAATACAGGGCTGGCCTGCTGGTGCACTGCTACAGTGCACCGCTTGGGAGCGTGGCGGCGCTCCCGCCGAGGGTTCGGATCCCACATACAGACCGGTTCCCGCTCACTGGCTGAGCGAGGTGTGGGCGCAACGCCGAGGGCTGCGATCCCGTTGCCGGTCCCGGTCCAGTACGGGCGCGACACTGAGGGTTGCGATCCGTTGCCGGACACGAGAAAAGACAAAAAAAAAAAAAAGATAAATAATACAAACAAATGAACAAGTGAGAGGACCAAGATGGTGATACCCTTAACCAGATGAAACTCCCAGGCCAGCTGCATTCTTGCTGATGGTGCTGAGAAGCCCACCCAATAACCACCAGTTTGGAAACTACAGCAGGATCTGCAGAGCCATGGCCAGTGGGGACGTTTCCCTAACAACTGAGGCAGAGCCCTTGTTCTCTGCTGCCCCGGGTCATAAAAGTCAGCCTCAACTCAGGGAAGGAATGTGACACACAGAATGTAAGGAAATTTTCTATCAAACAGAAAAACTTAACAGGTAGTCTCAAATGCTTACATGAGCACTTTCAGAACTGACAATTTATTTGATATTTTCGAACATACAGAAAAATACACAATCCATAATTTTCAACATCTAAACATAATATTTTCCCATGATATCGTCTCACTGAATTTGTTCAGATGAATCAGAGATCGTCTCACAAGGCCAGTGGTTCTCAAGCTAAGTTCAGAATATATGAGAACCATCGCAGGGCCACCCCAGAGCTTCTGATCCATTAGGTCTGGGGTGCGGCCCAGAACCTGTATTCCAGCAAGTGCCCCCGTGACTCTGATGCTGGAGAACTATGCACAGCAGAAAGCAGCCAGGCCACCTGCTACGGGAGGTTCATGAAGAATCTGATAAGTCTGATTAGTGAATAGACTGCGTACCTAGAATCATCATCCCGTTGGGGGTACAGGAAGGCAAGCCAGCAGAAACAGTTCACAAAGAAGGAAAACGTCTGCTTGAGACTCACCATCTCCGGTCTCCATGAGCTCGGCGTTGCCATACTTTGGTGCCGTCCGGGATGTGGTTGAGCCCTGCGGCCTCTCCACCTGTATCGAGTGTTCTGAGGTGTAAGTGGTGACATCAGGAGGTGCAGAATGGTTTTCTGTAAAGAAGCACATGGTGAGGTTTTCCGACGGTCACGACAGTCATTCTGAGTCATTCTGAGTGAGCAAAAGGACCTCAAGCATGCTGCCTCCTGGGAGAAGACCCAATAATTACTCTGAACCAAAGGGGGCCACAACAACCTCAGCACAAAGACGATCTTTAATTTATATTGTCCCAAATGGGACAAAGCTAGATAAAGCTCTGGACATAATCTCACAACAGGAGCCGCATCAATGGATTGCTGTAGCATTCGAACTAAAGTCCTGTCCCGAAACAGCCAGCGGACAAGCTGCCATGAGCCAGGCGTTTGTTCACAGAGGACAGTGGTTTTTCTCATCTGTCAGAACAGGGGCAGTGAAGGGCGCAGGCTGCGGAGCCAGAGCCTGGACGGTGGGAAGTGCCTCAGCCTTCACCCATCAAACGGGAACAATACTGCTATCACCTCGGTGGGTAGCTGTGTGGATTAAATGAGTTGACACACGTAAAGTTCTTAGGGTATTTTTCTTGATGACGGGAGAGACATCAAGAAATATTAGCTATTATTTTATTTGTTTTCGCATGGATAATTCTGAATAGTCATTCAAAAGACATGTTCACAGCCTGATGTGTACTAAGTGCTGTGTTACAGCCAGTGAATGTGTGGTAGTTTTCCTCTGCAGCATTCACTGGTAGTAAAGTTAAGTGTTTAGATGATTAAATGAGGCTGGGCACCATTTTTATATTTACTAAAAACAGTGCTAGGAGAGCATGACAAATAGAGACTATTAATGGCGTTTCACTCATACTAGGTTCTAGTGATGGGCATTACATTTCTAACTTTGATTCACTACCTTTATTAGAAGGAAACCATTCAAGATCACTCCCTCTGTCATTCAATGTGACAGAGATGTCACATGTGCTGGTATCAGTGTCGCTCACGTGGAGGCCTTTCTTCTCTGGACACGCCTACTTCAGCACAGCATGCGGGGCCCACTTAGAGAAGTTGCCAACAAAGAGCACAGAAATTTGCTGCAGAACAACAGAGCAATAAGCAGGCTGTGAAAAGACACTTATGTCGGAGCCGAAACAGGAAGGCAGTGGCCGCTTTGTCCCACTCAGTCGGAGCGCCCACGCCAGGCTTCTTCTCGCTGCTCTGCGCATATCCACAAACAACCGCAAAATTGCCGAGTACTGATTTGGGGATTACAAATAAACTGTAGCAAGTAGGCATATTCATAAACATGGAACCTGTGAATAATGAGGACCAACGATCCACAAACAACCGCAAAATTGCCGAGTACTGATTTGGGGATTAGAAATAAACTGTAGCAAGTAGGCATATTCATAAACATGGAACCTGTGAATAATGAGGACCAACCATCCACAAAAGTGAGTTTGCATGTGTTTGCCAGCTCTACGAGAGGAAGACGACAGCCAGGGAAGGGTCAGTCGTACTCCTGGGTCAGCTTCAGACAGAGCCTCCTGGGGTGACCGCTCATCCTGATCTGCCTGGACATCCTGGGAGCCCCTGGTCCCAGGCTCACATGCCCAGCAGGCAGCGTGTGCAGGGTGGAGCCTGGGCCTTCATGCCTTTGCCCAACCTGGTCCCAGGTCCACTACTCACAGCTGAACAATGGGACCAGCTACACAACTGAGTTTCATACCTCAGTTTCCTTTTCAATAAAACAGATAAGGGGTTATATTGGGAAGTATGCAAAGACACATACACTTTGTTATTATCGGGCACACAAACACCTGCTGGATGTAGAGACTATTAGTGCTGGGGTGCTGTGAGATGAGTCTGGCATGAATGAGCACTTGCTTGTGCAGACTCTGGGCCCTGGCATGTGTGTGAAGCATGACAGGAACCATCGACCCTAAATAGATGTTCAGCCTCAGAGGCGTGTGCTTTCCAGGACACTGCTCTGCGCCCTGGCACCGCCACGACTGAACCTCTTCCTCTAGACGAGCATAACCAGCCCGGCCAAGGTGTCTGAGGGGCCGGACAGCATGCAGCCAGAGTGCAGGCATCTCCTCTCTCCTTCTCTAGGCTCATGTTTTTAACCACAGCAGATGGCCCTAATACATAAACAGCGCCAGGTAAAAATTCCCTTGATAGGATGGGTTCAGTTGAGGTTGTGGACTTACTTTAACAGAAACACTATTGTTCAGGAAACACTCCTGCAGCGCAAGGAGAAATTCATTCAAAACTGTGTACATATGCTTCTTCAATGTTTAGTGTGATGCGGACTTTCAGACATGCAAAAGATAACTACACTGAAGCTGTGGTTTTTATAAGGGAAAGACACAAGGTAAAAACAGTATATCCAAGTATACTAACTGATGAGTTAATTTAATGTAATTTTCGCCCTTTTCTCTGATAAGAGCAATACATGCCCATTTAAAAAACAACCCATTTTAAGAGCTATGCAACACAGAAAGTGAGTTTCCCCAGTGTTACCTGCTTGCCTGCCAGTTTAGTGCACAGTTTTGGGTTTTTTCCTGCTGAATATACTATTTACAGATAGTTAACTCTTTGTAGCCAAAAAAAGGGATCGTTCTGCACAAACTGCATGCAAGCTCTGCCTTTTACTTGCTTTGGCTGCCTTCCCACATTGGACCTCCGGCTGTGGGTGGGAACCTGCTTGACCTATGAGAGGCATGGGGTGGGGCTTAGCAGCATGCTTATACTTTGAGTGAAAGCACGATGGATACCAGTGCATGATGAGTGAAGTCTGGAGCCACCCCCCAGCACAGGAGCTGTGGAAACATGGGCACACTGCAGTCCACTCTGCTCAGATTCATCCTAGCCATCCAATCAGTCTTCGAGGTGGGCAGCAGGAAAACTGCAGGCTTCCAATACATCTACTGATTAAAGACAGGAGCAGTGACAGCTGTTGACTTCCAAGTGCCCCCTTCTCAAACTGTTTGCATGTGCCACCACTGTGGGAGCATGTGGGGCTGCCTCCTGCTGGGGCTGTGGGGACACATGGTATGTGCTTCTCTCATCCTGGTGGAGGTCAGGACTCCAGCACTGTGTGGGTTCCTGTTTTTGAGGAGCATTTAAGAGTCCTGCACATGACAGATGCTTGAGAGATGCTTGCTGATGATAGGGAACAGTGGACTCATTTGAAAGAACAGGTTCATGTCTAAAATGCTCATCAGCTCCAGGCATGAGACCAAGGAAGTCCACGTGCATCAGGAACATTTTGAGGATTGAGGGCTCTCATCTGTCACTCCCAGGCACCCACTCCTGGGCCGTCAGCCTGTTGCTCAGGCAACAGGTCCTCTGTCTGTGCAGCCGCTTCCCAGCCACAACCAACCCAAGGGTGCTGGCTGGTCTTCCCCAGGGAACTCGCATCCCTAATCCAAGTCCTCTGCTGGCCTCTGCTGACCCCAGCTCCCCATGGGGACAGTCACAGGACGTCCTGCACAGATGCTGAAGCCATACCGTCTGTGCTTGACAGAAGTTGAGGAGTAGTGCAAAGAGTGAATGAGCACTTGAACAAGTACGCTAACAAACACGACTGGTGGAGATGCAACGCCCCCTCTGGGTCCAGCAGCATTCTTCAGTTCCAGCTATGACTGGGGTCTCAGGGGTCAGTGGTGATCAATCCCACTTTCAAGCCATGTTAATTATCTTTCAGTCCCCAGATAACTTTAAAGGAACAGAAGAAAAGTGGAAAATCTGGTTTTAATATATAGAAAGCAATGTGCCCTGGTCCCGTATCTCAGGGAGGATGAGTGAAGCTCTCACAGGGAGGGCTTCATGTCCCTCGCCTTGCACCGTTAATTCGACCATCGTGTTCACTGAGAAAAGGAAGCAGCACGGCCATTGGACCAGTGGTCTGCCCAGCTGTTCCAGCTTCCTGGTAGATGACAAGCAGCTCCCTCCACGTGGCAACGTGACCGACCGGAACCTCCATGGGAACGTGGGGGTGCCCGAGCAGGAGGCAGAACTGGCCCACAGCACATGCAAACTGCTCAGGGATCCTGAGCAAGGAGGTCCCCTGCAGTACAAGGGAGACTACAGAACCACAGGCTTCTCAGACCCAAGCCCCTCTCCAGAACCACACAAGCAAGGCTCTGTCAGGGGTAAATCCCCCAGACACAGTGGCACCAGACATGATTCAGAGATGGTGACTCATGGTGAAGGGATCTGCACTGATGTGGAGAGTCCTGTGGTGCTGCAGACCCAGGAGGCTGGGTGCTCCCTGCAAGGCCATTTTCCACTGCAGCTAATCAGGAGAAAAGGCTTCCCTCCTTGGCGTCCCTGGAGGGAAGCCTCTGCCCAGCTCTAATGGACTGCAGCTGTACAGTGTCTCAGCCAAGAGTGATAAACAGGGTAAGGATGGACTTATCAAGGCATTTGTAAGACAGGATTAAAAATGACACATTTATATATCCAAGCAAATATCTTATTCTTTAATAATCATTCAGGGTCAGAACAACACATTTAGCTTAACCTTGTCTTCTGCTACAGATTCATTTTTCCATTGTGTGCATGTGTGCTAATACACTAATAGTGACTCTCGGTTTCTTTTCAGATCTGCAGACAAATCTTCTACAGACCAAACCAAGAAATGGTTAGAAAAGGCCTTCGTGGTTCTATATTCAAACATTTCTCTCTGCCAAGGTTCTGAGAGACAGCCCGCCATTCACAGAATTGCATGATTTCTCAGGTCTGGATCTGTTCTCCCTCCACATTTATGCCATGAAAATCCCACAAATATATGATTTTGACTGTCAGACAAATCTTAGGATGTATGTGACAAACACTGGAGCAGAAATCTTTAACTCTGAACAACAGCCTCTTGATTTTTCTATCTACAAATTCACATTCACGATGAAAGACTGCAATTAGCATGAAGCACGTGCAGGCCAAATGTCCCGTGACGTCCTGACAGGGGATGGAGAAATCTTTAGTGTTCATGCAAAATTTAATTGTGCTTTTGTCTGAAGAGGACTCTTTCTGTTCTGCAACAGGGAGGCCCCAGTAGAAATGGTCACTGAGCACAGGGCGGAGCTCCCTGTCCTCCATGTGAGCCATCAGCCCGTGGGCAACACACTCGGCTTCTTCACATCTGAGTTTCTCAGCTGCAAAGCAAGACCGCTATTACTTACTCCTCATCATGGCAGAGGAAACTACGCTGGGAAGAACACAGTGCCCTGACGTCGCAGCCACATGGAAACCATCACGAGGCTGCTTCCAGGTTCCCTTCCTGCCTGCCAGGTTGGGGGTCTCCACTCTGCCGTCCTGCACTGTGCGAGAGCCCTTTCCCCTCCGGAGCTCCGAGAAAGAACCTGTGACGCTTATGAGCACAAAGGTGTAAGTGACTGCATCATGACTTTCTGAGTTAAACGCATTTAAACACTGAAGAAGAGGATATAAATGAACAGATGTTTCTACTGTGCACCTTAAGGTGCAAGCTTGCAGTCAGTGAGGCATTCTTGCAGAATGAAGGGTTAGGGTATCTTTGGACCCGAAAAACATTACTTTAACTCTAAGCATAAAATCTAAATAAGCAAACCAGTTTTGGAAGGTGAAAATCCCAAAATTATTTTCGGGGAAAAGAGACAGGCTCAGACCTGTGCTGTAACAAAACTGACAGTGCCGGGAGGGGCTGCCAGTTCTGAGAGGCGGTTGCCCCAGCCTGGGCAGTGAAGGATGGAGGTGGTCTGGGGATGTGTGTGGTCACTGGGTGCTCAGAGCATGGACAATGACAGGCTGTGGGACCAAGGAGGAGTCAAAGGCTGTTGAGGCTTGGAGCCTGGAGCCTGGTGGCATGGGGCCTTGCTAATGGGAAATGGAAGTCTGATGAGGGACAGCCACCGATGCCCTCAATGGATGAGCTGCTCTTGGGCACAGGTGGGGCTCACGCAGATGGCCTACAGGCTCTGTGACACGTACCACTGGTGAGAGACTCCACGGCAGGATGAGTGGGTGTGGAGTCAGGAGAAGGCGTCTTTTACACCTGTGGTAGTGGGTGGGGCCAGGGGCTGCAGAGAGATTGGCAGGAAGAGGCAGAGGAGACACTCTGAAGGGGAAATGGGGCCCCAAGTGGGAGGCCTGGGCAGAAGTGTGCACTGAGGCCAGATGACTGAGGGGGAGAATGAGATGCCCATGAGCAGCAAGGGCTGTGCTGGAGATGGGAGGAGCTGGGGTTGAGGATCAGGAAAGGATGAACCCCAGAGAGAAACTGAACTAAGGAGTGGAGGGAGCTGGGGAGACATGGACCAGAAGGGAACGAAGCATTGAAGGCATGAGAAAGGTATAAACGGTGACAGTTTCCATGAGTGTGTTTCTGCAGATCGCGGTTTCATTACCAACTGAATGTGATGGTGTGGGACTTGGAGCGGCTCTAGGACTCACTAGAAATCATGGAATCGAGATGGTTGAGGGCACAACCCATCTGTCAGGCCAGGCTCCCCTCAGTGCTGAACTGTCAGACAAGCCACACGAAACATGCTGTTGCAGAATAGGTTCCATCCTGCCTGTTTATCTACCACAAGATCCACTTTTTTCTGCTCTTTTTTTTTTTCCTTTTTGTCTTTTCTTCGTGTCCGGCAACGGATCGCAACCCTCAGTGTCGCGCCCGTACCAGACCGGGACCGGCAATGGGATCGCAACCCTCGGTGCTGCGCCCGCACCTCGCTCAGCCAGTGAGCGGGAACTGGTCTGTACCTGGGATCCGAACCCTCGGAGGGAGCGCCGCCGCACTCCCAAGTGGCGCACTGTAGCAGTGCGCCACCGGGCTGGCCCATGCTTGCTCTTTCCATAGCAGTCTAAAACGCTCTAAAACAGGAGTTGGCAAACTAGGCATTACAGCATGCCTGCCATCTGTTTTTATAAATAAAGTTTTATTGGCACACAGCTGTGCCTGATTGCATATTGTCCATGGTGGCTCTTGTGCTACAACAGCCACATGGCCCACAGAGCCGAAGACAGTGGCTCTGTGGCCTTTTACAGAAAGACTTGCTGACCTGCTCTAAAATTACTAAGCTCAAGCTGCAAGAACGTCCCAGCAGGGAGGACGGGCACAGCAGGGACATCCCAGTCTTAAGCCGGCAGTTTTTGTCAACATCACCATCCTCAACATGTTCATGGTATTTTCAGACTGTTTATGTAAGTGTTTGAAAACTAGCAATGGAGACTATAAAAGAATTCTCTAATAGTTTCGATGATTACACATAGATAAATTAGGGTAATTTATTACAACAGTGGCTATTCAAACCCTCTGAATAAATTCTCTAATAAAGCAGAATCTAGACTTGAAACGTGCTGCTGCCAGGCTCCAGCTAATCGTGTAGCAAGTATGCACTACACATTCATCTCTGGATGCACAGCGTCGCCTCTGACTTCTCATCTTAGCAGGGACAGATGCAAGAAATCTGATGTGAATGTATTTGCTAGTACAAACAGCACAGACCAAAAGCAGACTCAGTTAATGTCAACTGAGTTCTAAAATATACTGGAAATGGGAATTACGTGTATGAACATCTGGCTGATGTAAATGGACCCCACACATGCTGACCGCACCAACATGGGACAATGTCTTCAGACATGTACGTTAACAAAATACTACAGAAAAGATTATCAAAAGTTACATTTAACAATGTATTTGAAGCTAAAAAGTAAGAGAATAGCTTATATAAGTCTCATTCATTTCTCAGATATACAAAGTTTGATTCTGTATGTACAACAATAATGTTATCTATTCTGTTTTGTTCTTATTTCCTACTCTGGAAATGTATTAATATAGTTTCTCTTCAATATCTCTATTTCTATTTAGCTAAATAATTCCTATAATTTTACCTTTAATGATTTTTACAAATACACTTCTTGAAGTTTAAAAGCATTCCATTAAATCTACTGGTTATTATAAGATATGCTCCTCAACTTTTGACACTAATAAAATATCTTAGAAATATTGATTCCTTCTTCTGTAATTGTTTTCAGAATGTTATATACACAAATGATCTTAATAAATACTTTCTGATAATAATCAGGAATGGTTCTAGTTCTCACTGAAGGGAGAAGGGCTGCCATGCCATCAGCGTGTCATTCGACCTGTGAGGCAGGGAGCTGCAGAACGGCAGGACCGGTTCCCTTGAATTACCAATTCTAACCCTTCTCAGTCTTTAGCATCCTCAGGGTGCATGTGACCTGGAGGCTTCCTCATCAACGCTCTTGAGAGTCATGAGAGTGTGTGAGACGGACATTATGTGGAGCAGCAGAGGAAGAAACAATAATGTGGACAGGACTGCACATCACAGGCTCTGCTGGCTCAGCTATGGAGGTAATACCTGACACCCCTGCTTAATCATGGGCATAATTAAATTTGTAGAAAGATCCACAAAGAACTTGAGATTTTGCTTCAACACAGAGTAGAATAGCCCATTTTGTGGCAGACTCCGCGTGGCTAGAAGTCTTTGGCCCCTTAGATTTTCTACTGTCTTGGGCAAAAGAAGTCCCTGTGATCTCCAAGTACGTCCCTCCCCTGGAGGGACCAGCACATGCCACTGAGTGGTTTATTTTGCCCTGAAGTCCTTAAATCACTTGTGTGTACACACACATGCACACGCGCATGCACATGAGTGTGTTGTTAGTAAGCTTTCCATGATCTGAACAAAAGGTTGAACGCTGCCAATTCTCTTCTTACTTCATTTTTCCACAGGAATAAAGTATTTTAATTCTCCTTCTTTCATCGAGTTTCATTATTTTGCCACTGCTTTCTTCCCCCACCCCCCCCAATTTCATACTTACAGAAATTCCCAGATACTCTAGGAACTTATCTTTGTGCCAAATGAGAAATTACTGAAATGTCACACACTCCAGAGTTACGTGTGGGTTACACTGAGCCTTGACGCACATGAGATATGCAACCTTTTATAGCTTGGATGAATTTAACTCTCCAGGCTATAATCCTCCAGTATTCCAAGTGTAAACTCACAAAGAGAGAATCGAATGCAATGATTAGTTTGTTCAGAAACATGTTTCTCCTAGTAAGATTCTGGTGCTTCCGTGGAAGTGAGCAAAGTCAGAGGATATGGGCCCTTGCAAGGGGCAGAAGTGGTGCTGGACAGCTCAGGTTAGGTGCCAGACAGAACTGGCAGGGCTGCAGCTGCTGTTCGCAGTTCCAACACACTGAAGAAGAAATTTTATTATCTGAAAATGTTTAATGGTGATACATTTCTGTTCAATGTTTAACTTACTGTGATTTCAAGTGGAGGTTAACTCACATGAACCAGGGTACATGTTCCTGAAAATGAGCTCATCTGACCTGTGGGGGAGCGTTTAATTCATTCACTGCATTCTCCTGTTTCCTAATGTGGATTTTTTGAGATATGAGGTTTTCCTACAGTGGTTCATCCATGGCTGGGAAGGTCCTTGCCCACATCTCATGTCCTGTCATCCATGACAGCACAGCACGTAGCAGCCCCCAGTGGGGCTGAGAGCCATCCCGCTCATGTTGCTACATAACAGAGAGACCATACTGAACCATACTCAGCATAAATAATTTCCTTTATAAGAAACATTCATAATCAAACTGTTTAAAACTGTTAATGCACAGCTGAAAATGGATCAGAAAAGATCTGGGAGTCCTACCTCCCTCCACACCAGATGAGGACCTGCCAGGTGTATGAGCCGCAGGCACTGGCCGGGTGGAGGTAGGACTCGGGAACCAGCTACCCAGTACACACAGCCTCTGTCCCCGAGCACACATTGACTCTTGTCTTCTAAAAATTCTTTCTCCATCTCCTTTTCCACACTATCTTCCATCGTCTCAGGGCAATGCCTCCTAACTGTCTTCTTTCCCTAATGCAGAGGACCTGCCTTGCTATGGGACAAAACAGTGTGCAGTACCTGGGATACCTATGGCAGAAACAGCATAAAGTGGTCATGGTCACAGCTCCCTCGCTTCCTTAAGTGATTCCCAGAATGATGGCAGCTCTGCTTTAAAATCCCCTGTATGAGGAGGGAGGGGGGGTTTCGGTAATGAGACACAATAATCAACCTCATTGTATATCGACAAAATAAAATTTAAAAATAAAAAAATTTTTAAAAAAATCTAATTTTGTTTTTTAATTATGTAAACCATTTATATGGTTCCAAAATAAAAAAGGCACATTCAAAAAAAAAATAATAAAATAAAATCCCCTGTATTGTTTGCCAGCACTATGAAAATTTAATTTGGAGCACGTTTTAGCATAAGTGGGAAGAAAACTTGTAAGCGGATATGGCTGTGTTTCCCTAATGAACAAGAACATGTTCCTTTATGAACACAGAGCCCCTGAAGTTCCAACTGAGGGGAGACTTGGGGTGCTGGGAAGCGGAGAAGCACCCCAGGAGTCCGAGGGGCTCTGCACATGCCTGTTGGATGCATTCGAGAGCCACACACAGAGCACAATGTGTGAACGAACGGGCGCTTTCAGTGGTCACTCAGAGGACACAGATACCGAGCACTCACCTATATGCGTCTGGGCCATGACATCGGCCAGCCGGTGGGCGGCCCCGCTGCCCCCGCTCTGTGTGGAGGAGGAAGAGGTGGTAGATGTGGTGGAGCCATGGATGGCCTGGCTGATCCAGTGCTCCATGTTGATGCTGCCCTGGCTGGAGGTGGGCGTTCCCTGGGAGTCGCCCTGCACCGAGCCTTCGTCCTCTGAGCCGGAAGAGGTGTCTGTGTGCAGAGAGAGATGTGATTTGCTACCCACTGCAGCAAAGCAACATGCCCGATCTCAGTCCCCTTCAAACACTGCATACACAGACCTACAGCACACAAAACTGTTCAATGACTGCTCGAAACACCCAAAAAAGTTATACCACTTTTCAGATAATGATTCATTTTTTTTCTAGCATAATGATTTTTTTTATCTAAAACGTCTTAAGCAAATATGCTATGGAAATGTTTATTTTGACATTGTAATCTTGGACAAAGGCACACTCAACAATTTCCTCCACACAACAGTTTGGGAAGAAACTAAGTTTTCTCTGCACACCTTCACCAGGTGAAAGGATAAGGCAGCACATGTGCGAGTTTCGCGTGTTCAAAAGGTGTTCACGTTTAGCCCTCGTTAGCCCTGAGGTGCTTTTCTGAGCTATACTGTCAAGTGTTGCTTGACCAGGGGGATGTGTTCTAATAAATGCATCATTACGCAATTCTCTTGTGGTGTGGACATCACAGAGTGCACTTAATGCAAACCTAACTGGTTCAGCCAACTACACACCAGTCTATGTGTACAGTCACTATAATCTTATTGGACTACCGTAATATATGCAGTCAGTTGTTGGCCGAAATTTCATTACACGGTGCATGATATCTATATGCCTCTTCAAATACTGAGATATTGATGAAAGATTGGGATAGAAGGAAGAACACACCTTACAGTGAATGGCCTCCCCTTCCACCCGCCCCCTCCCACTCTTGCATCTCTGCCGTGTCCTCTGGTGTGTACCTACCTCACAGTGCATTTTATGCTCAAACTATATCTATTTGTTTTTATAGTGCTCATTGCTTATAAGTTTTTCTCATTATTTAGTTGATTTATTGTTCTATCTATGAAAATTGGGTATCTTAGGTTGACATAAAATATAAACTTTTTTCATTGAAATTAATGGAAATAGTTTTCATTTAATAATTTTGCACATAGCAGCAAGTGTTTTAAGAATGAATTGTTGGTGCATTTCTTATTCAAACCTAGATGTACGAATGACAGTCAGGATCCTCCCTACAGGTGAGTTGTGTGAGATGCTGGGAGGGAAGGAGACACCTAAGCAGATCTAGAACACTTAGTGAGGATAAGAGCAATGACAATTTGTCTTAAATCATAGGACTTTTTTTTTTTTGTCTTTTTTCGTGTCCGGCAACGGATCGCAACACTCAGTGTCGCGCCCG
>NW_007727714.1:328068-335325 GCF_000696425.1 Galeopterus variegatus | reverse complement strand
CGGCGGGAGCGCCGCCGTGCTCCCAAGCGGCGCACTGTAGCAGTGCGCCACCGGGCCAGCCCAGGACTTTTTTTTTTTAACACAACAATAATTGCAAAGAACTTTTAAACTATTACCATTGTCACATGCTGTCTGAAAAAATTTTTAAAGTTTACTTGGTAGTAATTTGTTAGAAAAACAACAATAGTAGTAGGAGCCTAAAAATTCTCTCTTTCCACCCTGTCTTTTAAAATAACTTACATAATTTATATAAAAATAAAGTTTACATATATTTATGTATTCAGACTTAAGACTTTTGAGGAATGTTCACATCAAACATAACTGTCTCCCCAGAAGGTTTCCTTATAGACTCCTTTATGGTCAACCTCTCATTCCCCACTCCAACCCTGCCTTTTCACAAGAAATATACAGAATAATGTCCCTCGTGACAAAGACTCAAACATCCTCAATCAAGTATCAGCAAACAAAATGAGCAGTGTACAAGATGAATAACACGCCATGACCAAGAGGTAACTAGAATTATATATTATGAGCAGGAATTAAGGTTGATTTAACATTCAGAAGTGAATTAATGTTACATGCCATATTAGTAGAATAAAGAGGGAAAAACCACATTAACCTTAAAAGACACAGAAAGAGTACTTGACCAAATCTAACATGACTTCAAGATTAAAAACTCTTGACAAACTAGAAATAGAGGGAGATTCCCTCAACCTGTTCAGGATGATTGTGAAAACCCACAGCTAACTTGATACTCAGCAGTGAAAAATTGAATGCATTCCCCTAAGACAGAGGATGGGGCAAGGAGGTCCCCTCTTGACCTTTCTATTATCTGGAAAGTTCCAGCTAGCGAAATAATAAATAAATAAATAAATAAATGAAACAATAAATTACAGACATCCAGATTAGAAAGGAAGAAAAAGAAGTGTCTTTATTCACATATGGCATGGTCTTACATGTAGAAAATTGCAAGAGATCCACCAAAAATTCTTGAATGACTAAAAATTGAATTTTGCAAGGTCACAGGATACAAGGTAAAGATATAAAATATACAGATTCTAGCAGTGAACAATCTAAATATAAGCAATTTTATTCACAACAGCATCAGAAAGCATGAAACACTCAGCAAAACATCTAACAGGTGCAATACATATACACTGAAAACTATGAAACGTCACTGAAAGAAATTAAAGAAGATCCAAATAAGTGGAAATTAAATAAATGGAGAGATATTAATGTTCACGGATTGGAAAACAATATTGCCAAGGTGGCAATTCTCTCCAAAATGATCCATAAATCCAAAGCAATCCCTAATAAAATTCCAGAAGGCTTTTTGGGGGGCAGAAATTTAAAGCTTATTCTGAAATTTGTTTGGAAATACAAAGAATGTAGAACAGCCAAAATCATTTTGAAAAAAGTAAAAAAAAAAAAAAAAGATGGAGGACTTGACTACCTGACTTCAAGACTTTATACAAAGTTTCAGTAATTAAGACAGTGGTATTAGCACAAGAATAGACATTTGTATCAAGTGAACAGAAATGAAATCTTACATTTAAGGTCAATTTTTTTTTTTTGTCTTTTTTTTTTTCGTGTCCGGCAACGGATCGCAACCCTCAGTGTCGCGCCCGTACCGGACCGGGACCGGCAATGGGATCGCAAACCTCGGTGTTGCGCCCGCACCTCGCTCAGCCAGTGAGCGGGAACCGGTCTGTATGTGGGATCCGAACCCTCGGCGGGAGCGCCACCACGCTCGCAAGCGGCGCACTGTAGCAGTGTGCCACCGGGCCGGCCTAAGGTCAACTTATTTTTGACAAAGCTCCTGAGACAATTCAATAAGAATTCAACAAATGCTGCTGAGACAACTGGGTATCCACATACCAAAACAAACAAAATAACAACAAACTTAGATCCTTACCTCACACCATACAGAAACTAACACCTAAGTGAAAGAACGAAAACTATGAAACTTCTAAAACTTCCAAAGGTACAATCCATAAAATAAAAATGGACAAATCGGACTTCATCAAAATAAAAAACTCTTAAGATTTCAAAAGACTCTTATTTTCCTCTGGCTACTTCATGGCTTACAACTACACACATATTTAACACCTTACAGCTTTGGAGGTCAAAGTCTAAAATCAAGGTGTAAACAGGGCTACGTTCCTTCTGGAGGCTTCAGGGAGAATCTGTTTCTTTGCCTTTTCCACCTTCTAGATGTTACCTGTACCCCTGGCTTGTGGCCCCTCTACCTATCTTTAAAGTACATCACCCCAATCTCTGGTTCTTCCTCTTTTCTGAGTTTGACATTCGTCCTTCTCTTTCATAAGAACCTTTTAAATTATAGTGTGTCTACCTTGTTAACCCAGGATAACTGCCCCATCTCAAGATCTTTAATCACAAAGATATGTACACAAATGTTGATAGCAAATTATGCATAGTAGCCAAAAGCTGGAAACAATGTGAACAGACATCAGCTGGTGAACGGATAAAGAAAATGTGGTATCCACCTAATACAATTCAACCACAAGAAGCAATGAACTACCAATACATGCTACAACATGGATGAACCTCAGAACATTATTCTGAAGAAGCAAGACATTAGAAATACACATTTCATGATTTCATTTATGTTAAATGTCCAGAAAATTAGAGAGACATATGAAGCAGATTGTTGGCTCCCTAAGGCTGCAGGTGGGAATGGAGATAAACTGCAAATGCGCACAACAAAACTTTTTGGGGAGACAGAAAGGTTCTAAAACTGGATTATGGCAATAGCTGCACAATTTATATATTCACTAAAAATCATTGAATTATACATTTGCAATGGATTAATACTGTGGGATGTAAATTATACCTGAAGAAAGGTGTTAAAAATGAGTGTGTGTTCTGCAATAGTTGGGTGTACTATTCTGTAAATATCAACTAAATCAAGCTGGTTGACAGCACTGTTTACATCTATATCCTCACTGATTTTTGACAACTTTCTTATAATTACTTAAAAAGCTATTAAAAAATTTCCAACTATTCTTTGGATATTTCTATTTCTCCCTTTATTATGTCAGTCTCTGTTTATAAATTGCGATGCTCTGTTTCTCAGTGTATAAATATTCATTGTTATATCTTCCCATTGAATTGCTCATTTGTCCATTATGTAATGTCCTTCTTTATATCTTCTGATATTTTGTCTTATTGTCTACTTTATCTGATATACACATAGGTTTGTTCATCTCATGCTTAATTTTGCATTGCATATTTTTTCATAATTTTATTTTTAAATTATCTGTTTTTATTTGTTTCTTAGAGACAGAATATAGGTGTTATCTTCCTTTTTTACACAGTCTGTCAATCACTATCTTTTATTGTGTGTTTGATCCATTTATGTTTACTATAATCATTTGATATAAGTGGGTTTAAATTTAACATTTTGCTATTTGTTTTCCATCCATTCTTCTAATTTTTTTGTTTCACTGTTAATTTCTCTGGTCTTTTTTAACTAAACTTTTTTTAGCGTTCATTTTATGTACGCTATTAAATTCTTACTTATACCTCTTCTAACTTTTTAGCACTTCTTATTTTTAGTGATTGCTCTAAGGCTAACAATATGCATCCTTAATGGAGTCTGTACGGGGTCAATTTTGTAACTGTTCATTCTTCAAATCTGACAATACAAACTTCCCATCTTTCCCTTTCTCTATTCATGACACACCTGACACCACGCATTTCCTACTTTCCACTTCTTGCTTCCTACTCCACAAATGTAATAATCAGTTCTATTCACCTGTCCCTGTTTTTTGTGCAATTACTAGCTTAAAGTAAATTACAAGGGGAAAAGTCTTATACTAACCCAGCTATTTAGTATTTCTAGTATTTTTCTTTCCTTTTTATAAATCTAACTTTTCATCTTTTTCATTTGCTATGAGTTGATAGTTTCTTTCTTTTTCCCCCTTTAGGACTTTAAAGATGTCTTTCCATTGTCTTCTGGCCTCTGTTGTATCTTCATATAAGTCATCCATCATTCAAATGGTTATCCTCCTGTACGTGTCGGTTTTTTTTTTTTTTAATTTCTTCAAATAGTTTTTCTGCTCTTTTCTCACTCTTTTCCTTCTTGTATTACAAGCATGTTAATATTGTACCACAGATGTTTGAGGTTTTGTTAATTTTTCTTTAATTTTTGTTTCTTTGTTCCTCAGTAAATTTCTCTCAATCTTTCAACTTCACAGACTCCATCTTCCTTCTCTAACATGATGTTAAGCCCACCCAGTGAAACTTCATTTCAGTATTGCACTATTCAGTTCTAGAGTTGCCATTAATTAAAACAAAACAAAACCCCTAATTTTTAAAGAGTAGTTTCAGGTTCACAGCACAATGAAGAGAAAAATACAGTGATATTTCATTAACTCCCAACCCCACACATGCACAGCCTCTCCCATTATCAACATTTCCTACCACAGTGGTACATTTGTTACAATGGATGAAGCTAAATCAAAACATCATCACCTTAAGTCCACAGTTTACAGGAAGGTTCATTCCTGGTGCTTCACTATGGGTTTGAACAAAAGTAAAATGACATACATCCACCAGTATAGTCTCATACAGAGTAGTTTCACTGCCCTAAAAATCCTCTGTGCTCCACCTATTCATCCCTCCTTCCCCCTAACCCCTGGCAACCACTGATCTTTCTAATATATCCATAGTTTTGCCTCTTGCAGAATGTCATACAAGGGTACTTCAAAAAGTTTATGGAAAGATTTGTATTATCTTTTAATTCTAATTTTCCACAAAAAAGTATCTTCATATAGTTGAAATCATACAGCATGTAGCCTTTTCAGATTGGCTTCTTTCACTTAGTAATATGCATTTAAGTTTCCTCCACATCTCTTCATGGCTTGATAGCTCATCTCTTTTTAGCACTGAATAATATTCCATTGTCTGGATATATCACAGTTTATTTACCCATTAACCTACTGAAGGGCATTTTGGTTTCTTCCCTTTTTGGAAATTATAAATAAAGCTGCTATAAACATCCATGTATAGGCTTTTCTTGTGTGAACATAAGTTTTCAACTCCTTGGATAAATGCCAAGGAGTGTGACTGCTAGATCATATGATAAGAGTATGTTTAGTTTTGTAAGAAATTGCCAGACTGTCACCCTAAAGGCTGCACCATTTTTCACTCCCACAAGCAATGAATGAGAGTTCCTGTTGCTCCATGCACTTGCCAGCATTTGGTTTTGTCAGTGTTCTGGATTTTGATCATTCTAACCGATGTACAGTGGTGTCTTGTTGTTTTAATTTACATTTCCCCATGACATGTGTGGAGTATCATGCATATGCTTATTTGCCATCTATATATCTTCTTTAGTGAATTATATATTAAGGTTTTTGGTCCATTTTTAAATCAGGTTGATTATTTTCTTACTGTTGAGTTTTAAGAGTTCTTTGTATATTTTGGGTAAAAGTTCTTTATCATATATATCTTTTGTAAATAGTTTCTCCTAGTCTGTGGCTTGTATTTTCATTCTTTTTACAGTGTCTTTTGCAGAGCAGAAAAGTTTGATTTTAATGAAATCCAGTTTATCAATTCTTTCTTTCACAAATTGTATCTTTGCTGTCATATCTAAAACATGATCATCAAACCAAAGGTTACCTAGTGTTTCTCCTATGTTACCTTCTAGGTAAGCTGTGTTTTCATTTTCACTTAGTTCAAAATACTTTAAAAATTTCTCTTGAGATTTCTTCTTTGATCATTGTGTTACTTAGAATTGTATTGTTTATTTCCTAATTTATGGTATTTTCCAGTTATCTTTCTGTTACTGATTTGTAGCTTAATTCTTCTGTGGTTGAGAACATACTTGTTTGATTCCTTTCCTTTCAATTCTGTGAAGGTGTGTTTTATGGCCCAGAATGTGATCTATCTTGCAAGTCTGAGAAGAATGTGTAATCTGCTGTTGTTCGATGCAATAGTTTATAGTTTATAGATGTCAATTATATCCATTTGATTAAAGGTGCTGTTCAGTTCAATTGTGTCCACTGGATTGGTCCAGTGGATTAGTCTATATCTGATAGAGGGGTGTTGAGGTCTCCGACTATAATAATGGATTCATCTATTCTCATTGCAGTTCTATTAGTGTTTGCCTCATGCATTTTCATGCTCTGTTGTTACATACAAGCACACTTAAGGATTGTTATGTCTTCTTGGAAACTGACCCTTTTATTATTATGTAATGCTTTTCTGTATCTCTGATAAGTTTTCTTGTTGTGAAGCCTGCTCTCTCTGAAATTAATGTAGCTACTCCCACTTTCTTTTAATTAGTGTTAGCATATGCATCTTTCTCTATCCCTTTACTGTTGATCCATATGTCTTTATATTTACAGTGAGTTTCTTCTAAACAATAAGTAGTTGGGTCTTATTTTTTACCTCTGATGGTGTCTTTTAATTGGTGCATTTATACTACTGATGTTGGAGGTGATATAGTTGGATTATTGTCTACCATAATTATTACTGTTTATATTTATTATTCTTGTTCTTTATTTCTATTTTCGTCTTCCACTCTTTTTCTACCTTTTATGATCTTAATTGAGCATTTTATATGATTCGTTTTCTCACCTTTCTTAGCGTATCAGTTTTTCTTTTTTTTTCTTTACTTTTTTCAAGTGGTTGCCCTAGAGTTTACCATATAAATTTACAAGTCCACAAAGTCCTCTTTCAAATAACACTATACTGCTTCATGGGTAATGGAAGTACCTTATTATAACAAAATAATCCTAATTCCTCTCTTGTGTCCCTTGTATCATTGCTGTCATTCACTTCACTTATATATAAAGGTACTTCAAAAAGTTCAGGAGAAACTTGAACTAAAAGATAATAAAAGTCCTTTCATGAACTTTTTGAAGACTCCTGGCATAAGCATAAACATGCATGTGTGTGTGTACTATATGGGTACGCATATAAAATCACATATATTATTGCTATTATTATTTCGAACAAATTATGTTAGATCTATTAAGAAGGAAAATAAAAGTGTTTATTTTACCTTCACTTATTCCTTATTTGATGCTCTTCCTTTCTTTATGCAGAGCTGTTTCTGATCACCATTATTTTCTTTCCCTCTAAAGAACTTCTTTCAACATTGCAAGGCAAGTGTACTGGCAATAAATTCCCTCAATTTTTCTTTGAGAATTTCCCCTTCACTTTTAAAAGATAATTTCACAGGGTATATAATTTTTGGTTGGCATTTGTTCGCTGGCTGCCCCCCCC
>NW_007727714.1:324869-327784 GCF_000696425.1 Galeopterus variegatus | reverse complement strand
CCCCCCCCAACACTTTAAATATTTCACTCCACTCTCTTGTTTTCATGGTTTATGAGGGTAAGTCACATGTAATTCTTACCTTTGGTCCTCTCCAGAGGAGGAACTGTTTTCCTCTGACTTCTGTCAGGATTTTTTTTGTCTTTGATGTTTTGAAGTTTGAAAATGATATGCCCACGTGTAGTTTTGTTGTTGTTGTTTTGCTTTGTTTTTGGCATTTATCATGCTTGGTATTCTTTGAGCTTCCTAGATTTATAGTTTGGCAACTGACATTAATTTGGGTAAACTCTCAGTCATTATTCTCTTGAATATTCCTTTCTCTCTCCTCCTTTTTATATTACCATTGCACAGATGGTACATCTTTTGCAGTTGTCCCACAGTTCTTGAATATTCTGTTTTTTTGAAGACTTTATTCTCTTTGCTTTTCAGTTTTGGAGGTTTCTATTGACATATCCTCAAGTTGAGAAATTCTTTCCTCAGCCACGTCCAGGCTACCAATAAGCCCATCAAAGGCATACTTTATTTTTGTAAGTGTTTTTGATCTCTAGCATTTCTTTTTGGTTCTTTCTTAGGATTTTCATCCCTCTGGTTACATTGCCTATCAGTTCTTGCATGCTGTCCACTTCTCCCTTTTAATCATAGTTGTCTTAAATTCCTGGTCTGGTAACTCCAACATTTGGTTCTGATGCTTGCTTTGTCTAGTCAAACTGTGTGGTTTTTTGTTTTTTGCCTTTTAGGTGCCTTGTAATTTTTTCTTGATAGCTGACATGAGGTACAGGGTAAAAAACAAACCGCTGTAAATAGGGCTTTAGTAACATGGTGGTAAGGTGTGTGGGGAGGGACAGCATTGTCAGGTCTCAGTCTTTAGTGAGCCTGTGCCTCTACACTGTGAACTTCATAAGTGCTTCTCAGGTTTTTATCTCCCTCCTCAAGTACTGGATGGCTAGAGTTGGTTATTTCCCTTCCCCCAGGACAGTTAGTTTCTAGTTAACTAGTTTCTTCTGAAGGCAAACCTTGATAAGAGTGCATATTTCAAAATGATTCCTTTCCTTTCCCCCTGCTGGAAGCATGAGGGGATTTTTCTGTGATATTAACTTTAAGAACCTGGTCAAGCTCCTGGAGATAAAACTCAAAAGTTTGAACAGATCCTTCTGGAGCTTTCGACTGTCAGACTTGTCTACACTGAACCTCCAGCAATTTGCCAGTTGCAGTTTAGGTTTTCCTACCCCAGCACTGGTTCCCCTGGAGGTTTCTGCACCAGTATATTGTGATTCTCCAGCAGTTTACCTTGTGACCTCAATTCTCTTACAGATCTAAAAAAAGCTATTGATTTTTCAGTTTGTTCAGCTTTTTGCTTGTTTTTAGGATGTAGTGGCAACTTCCAAGCTCCTTACATGTCAAACCTGAAACTCCCTTATTTACATTATTTTAAAAAATAATTTTCCCTTTCTCTGCTCAAGCGTTAAAACAATATTTTCCTTCAGTCCTGTGACACATTTCTACATGACTCCTTAAATAAATATTTATAATTGCAGATTTTTAAGCTGTGTTCTGCTATAGCAGACACCTAGACCAGTGCTTTCCAACAGAAATGAGAGCCCTAAATATAATTTTAAACCTTTTAGAAGCCATGTTAAAAAATACATAAACAGGTATACTTAACTTTAATAATCCATTTTTATTTAACTCAAAATATTCATATTATTCTTTCAATATGTAATATATAGAAATTAATGAAATATTTTCCATTTATTTTTCATTTTAACTGGTATGTACTTCAGTTTCAGCAAATCCAATTCAGACTAACCACATTTCCTGTTCTCAACAGGCACATATGGTTAGTGATCATCGATAGCTCGGTGGAGACCATCTGTGTTCACTTCCGATTGACTCCTTTTTTTCTTGATCACAGATTATATTCCTATTTCTCTGTATGTCTAGGGTCCGTTTACTGAACACTAGACATTGTGGACAATATGTTGAGGAGACTCTGGATCCTATAAACTTCCTCTGAAGCCTTTGATTCTTGTTTTAGCAGGCAGTTCAACTACTGGTTGATCACCTTGACCTTGAGCAGACTTCCATTTACTCTTTGTTAGGTGGATCTATGGAAAGCCCTAGGCCCTTTACCTGCACAGAACTCAGATCTCTGCCTCCTCAACTAGCATGTTGGCTGTGCTGTACTCAGACTCTAGCTCTTTCTGCCAAAAATCTGAAGGTTTTCTCCAGGGAGAGAACTTGCAAACTGTTGGCTCACCTCACACGTTCTCCTTCTCTCAGGCTTAGTCTTGCACCGTTTGTGGTCTGCAGCCTAAAAACTGTCGTCTCACTTGTTTCATGCAGTTTTATACTTTTTCACAGTGCATGTGTTAGTTGGCTCATTATAGCTAGAAGCAGAAGCCTTGGCAAATTATTCTTATATTTTTATATATAAAAACTAAAGGAAAGTTTCACCAATAGAAGACTACTAGCAGCACAGCAATCCCAACTAGATCTTTTCCAGAAACTATGCATAAAGGTGAATGCTTAAAAGTGGTTTGAACTAACATTGAGATATACTTGACCACATCTCTGACTGGAAGTGTGTCCTTCTATTACCCTCACTGCTTACCAACACTCAGGGCTAAATTCCGAAAGACAAAAACACTCCATAAAGTGTTGTGCATGTCCAGCTATTCTTATTGTATCTTAAGTTTCTCTTGTAGGGAAAAACAAAAAGGTGGTTTTAAAATTGTTCAAAGTGGAACACAAGGTATAGGTCTATTGAAAAAAAAAAAAGACTTGCAACAATAACATGGATGATGTTTTGAGACCAAAATCAGAGAAAAAGAAACCACAAAAAGTAGGCTTAATCCCCTACGTCTAACGATACTTGGATAATTTAGCTTTCTGCTTCACTTTGGTTTTGGAGAACATGA
>NW_007727714.1:323647-324210 GCF_000696425.1 Galeopterus variegatus | reverse complement strand
TACGTCTAACGATACTTGGATAATTTAGCTTTCTGCTTCACTTTGGTTTTGGAGAACATGAGATATACTGTATAATTATTTGGGCAGAGTAAAATTTGGGTAGTTATATAAAATTCAGGATTAAATAAAAGCAGTATCATCTAACAGAAATAAAAATGGGCTGTTACCTTCAACTGTTTAGATCAGGGATTGACAAGCCTGTGGACCAAATCTAGTCCACTGCCTGTGGCTGTGAATAAAGTTTTATCAGTACACAGCTATGTCCACTCACTGACATTCCAGTATTGGCTGCTTGCATGCTAACAGCGCAGCTGAGCAGCTGTGACAGATGCCTTATGGCCTGGAGAAACTAGAATGCTATCTGACGCTGACAAAGTTGGATGGTCCCTGATTCAGGTAACCGCCTGAACTGTCCAATTCAGTTGGTTTCTTAAACAATACAACAATGCAGCATATTTATATTACAAAGACTTGAGAACATGTATTAATCAGTCTAAGCAGAAGAAAATTCTGACTTCAATTAGAACTAGAGGTACAAACTCTTTTCTTTTCTTTTTTTTTTT
>NW_007727714.1:309863-322920 GCF_000696425.1 Galeopterus variegatus | reverse complement strand
TACGGGCGCGACACCGAAGGTTGCGATCCCGTTACCGGTCAGTAAAAAAGACAAAAAGGAAGAAAAAAAAAAAAGAATTAAATAAATAAAAGTTCATAAGACTTTAAAAGTAGGTATCATGTTTACGAGTCTTGAAAAGTTTGAAATACATATTTACACAGATACATAATAATGTTAATTTTCCTTCCACATTTAATTTACTTTATATACTATTTCTGGCTTCCAGTTCACAAAACCTGAATTACAGCACCATTATTTTGGAAGCTAACAAGACTTACTGCTGGACCAGTAGTCAATCAACTCCGCAACGCTCTGGCACGGACCAGCAGCAGTGGCGTGGGGCTCACCTGGAGGGGTGTAGGCATCCATAGAGGTCTGCACCACCAGGGACCGGCGTTTTGAAGGCATGGGCACCGCCATCTTCCTTTCTTTGTGTTTGGCAAGTGCAGCCTGGACGGCTTCTGTGTGAACGTCTGAAAGAGAGAGAGCGTGATCACTCAGCTGTGCTGTGAAGACCCTGAAGCTCTCCTTCCTCTGCCCCGTCCCCGGGGCCCTGTTTACCTTCCTGCTGAAACTCACAAACAGGTGTGTGGAAAAAGGAAAAAAAGAAACTTCTACCTGCCAGTTTGAAAGCTCCAGTAAAGAGACATTAACGTACATTCATAGGCTTTTCATTATTCATTTTATGACCATAGATCTGTATAAATAATCAAATACTATCTGTAAACTGCTCTGTGATTTTTCTTTTCTTGGATGAACAAACCTTGATCTTTGGATGTTTCTTTGCAGGTTGCAGGTTCAAATCTCATAAATGGCTTCAGCACACTGGTGAGGGACGCATGAACACCTTACATACTTGGGACAGGCACTGAGTCAGGCATTCTATGGAGATTAACCCATTACATTACTCCACATGCATTTACCGAATGCCTCCTTGCAAGGTACAGTGGTGATGAGGCAGATATGACCAGACTGTCTAACACGTAAGGGATGGATGGCAACACTCAAACAGGGTGGGAGTTAGAGCAGGATATGACAGAGCTGGACTGCTGATGAAGACTGGGGAGAGCTCTCTCCAGTGAGACCTGAATAATAAGAAAGGGCCAGCCAGTGACTGTCGAGATGGGCATCTCCAAGGATGGGGAGAAACGGGCCCAAAGACCCTACACTGTGAATGACAGCAGCGATGACAGAACAAAAAGTGGCCAGAGCAAGGGCAGACTGGTGGCCGAGGTGAGAGGGATTCACCGGGATGGGGGCTCTAAAGCGTGGCTAACAGCCTGGACCTTGCTAGAAGGAAGGCTGGAAGCAAGGCTGGAAGCTCTGGGGGATGGTAAGCAGGGGAGGGACACGGGCTGACTTCCTTTTTGGAGGGATCATCCCGGCAGCTGCAGAGAAGACTGTGGGGGGAAGCTGAGAGGCCATCTGGAAGTCACAGCCCAGACAAGGCAGGTCGACCCTCATGACACTCCACATGACTCTGGGGAGGAGGTTCTCTTACTACGCCCATTTCACAGATGAGGAAACAGGTTACAAAACCCCTCCTTAAGTTGTAAAACTGGTGGGCGGCACTGCTAGGATTGGAACCCAGCTGTGCCTACCTCCAGGGCCCTCTCCACCTCACACTGTAACCGTCCTGACAGCGTCTTCTACGAACCCACAGACATGCAACTTCTTCATGAAATCTTCCCTAAAACTCCACCCAGGTCAATCCAGTTCTCTGCCAGCTGCTGCCAGATGACTCGGTCAACATTTTAGGGCAAGGCTCAGCCAACTGCAGCCCACAGGCCAAATCAAGCCTCCAACTCCTGCTGAAAATAATGTTTCATTGGGACCCAGCCCTTCTGCTCATATACATACAGTTTACTGCTGCTTTCACACCATAAAAGCAAAGTGGAGCGGTTGTGACAGATTCTGCAGTGGCCCAGAAAGCTGAAAATATCTGCCATCCAGCCCTTTGCAGAAAATGCTTGCTGGCCCCTGTCACAGAGCACGTTACATGCCACACGCACCAATATAGAGCATGTTACATGCCACAAGCAGCTAACTTATTACATAGTAGAGTCGTGTTCAGCCTTTGCACTCACTATGCTTCCCCTCAACTAGACTCACAGTGTCCGAAGATGAAATCCTGGTCTCCTGGTCACACTTTTCCCTAAGCTCCAGATCAAGAAATGATGGCTGACGTGGATCCACGGCCTGAAACTGAAGTGCTTGTCAGAGGGGTGGGGGCGTCTTCCATTTCCACAGCCCAACACTTCCAGCCTGTGTGGTCTCCTTGCTGAACTCCTTGAATGTAACTTGAAACTTACAGAAAGCCTGCAAGAACAGCACAGACGGTTCCGTGCAACTGCCCCAGGCTCATGACTGTTTACCTCAGCTTTCCCTCCCCACCCCCACATTTTTCTGAATCATATGAAAATAAACTGGAGACACCATGACCCCACACCTAGATGTTTCCATAAGTTTCCTACAAATAGGCTATCCTCTCACACAACACAAGACTTCCTCAAGATCAGGAAATTTAACACTGATATACTGCTCTTAGCTAATCCAAAGTTGGCACTCGAATGGTGTTAGACACCCCATAATGACCAGCTGCTCCGTCTTCCTCGTCTACACCACCATCCAGTACTGTACTGATTCATCGCACTGTCTTCACCTTCTTTGAATCTGGAATGGTTCCTCAGCTTTTGTGTTTCCTGAAACTGGAATATTTAAAGAATGCAGGCCAGTTACATTGTACCCTGTTTTCAATCTGGGTTTTCTGATGTCTCCAGGTGATGAGATTCAGATTGTGCATCTCAGCAGGGGCTCCTCAAATGCGTGTCCTCCAGAGTGACGTTGGCCTGGATCACCTGCTAAGTGTGGTGTCCGAGTTCCCTCACTGCAATCAGGAAGATGGGGGAGGAGACTCTCTGACACCATCTGCATGTCCTGGTCCCCAAAGTGGCTCCCACTAGTTGCAGCACTGTTAGGGATTTCCTGACTCCACCGTTCCCTCTGAATCATTAGATCCTCTGCGTTTGTTTAAAAAAAATTAGTAGTTACTAACTTTCCTTTCTACTCATTCATTTTTATATACGTGAATATGTTCTCATGGAGTCTGATTAAATGGGTTATAATTCATAATTATCATTTTTTATTTTGATGCTCAAATGGTCCCAGGTTCAAGATGGAGGACTCTCTTCAAGCTGGCCTCTCTGTCTTTTGGTCAGGTCCCCGTCACATGTAAGCCCTTTCTTACTTTCTGCTAGAACACAACGTCCCCCATCATCTTCTGTGTTCCCTGCCTCATCCCTGGAATCAGGAGACCAGCTCCTTCTAGTAAAGAACTGTGTTTAGAAGCCAAGACTGGGCACCACACGAGCTCACTGTCACGAGGAGACACTGCTCCTGGGCCCTGCCAGCAAAAAGAGCACTCGAACACATCTACTTACACACATTTATGTCCACGTGAACCCACTTACACATTTATATCCACATGTATCCACTTACACATGTCCACACATATCCACGTACACACACACATACATGTCTGCATGTATCCACTTCATACACACACATCCACATGTATCCACTTAGACACACACATACATGTCTGCATGTATCCACATACACTTCTATTCCTCCCTGTATCTACCTACTGGAAGCCATGAGTTCATACTGATGCCTCCTATTTCAACCCAACACTGTCTGACCTATTCAAGTCCTTAAACATTCCATATTTCTAACTCCCTTATCTAGGAAAGAATTTGGGCTCCTATTATCATCAATATATTCACTGATTTATTAAGTGTATTTGCTTAAGCCTGGGAGATACATAAAGTAATTTTAGAGTTGCTGATACCACCATGAAAATCAAATCTATTAAGTAGAGTTTAATATTAGTTTACAATTTTTTTTTTTTTTTGGTTGGGGGAGGGTGTTAAATACACATCTAGTAAAATGTTCGGATCTTAAGGGCATTTGATACATTTTGGTAAATGGAGAGAAGCCTATAGAATCCTACGTGCCCCTTCTTCCACTCAGCCACACCCTCATGGAACGGCCACTGCTCACTCTTTCAATCAGTTCTCCTTAGTTCCTGACATTCATACAAACAGAATTGTACAGACTCGGGCCGGCCCGTGGCTCACTCGGTAGAGTGCGGTGCTGATAACACCAAGGCCGCGGGTTCGGATCCTATGTAGGGATGGCCGGTTTGCTCACTGGCTGAGCGTGGTGCTGAGAACACCAAGCCAAGGGTTGAGATCCCCTTACCGGTCATCTTTTAAAAAAAAAAAAAAAAAAAAAAAAGAATTGTACAGACTCTATGCTATGGTTTGCTCTTGAATTCACTCGTTTTGCTGCCTATATCAGCCCTTCACAGGTTTTTGCTGATGCTATCACAATGTATTGATATATCATAATTTGTTCATGTTTCTCCAGCTGATAGATATTTATGTTATTTCCAGTTTTTGGCTATGATGGAAAATGTATCATGAAGAATCACGTACATTCTTTTACATGGACATACATTTTCATTTCTTTTGGATAAATGTCTAAAGTGTAACTGCTGGTACAGTAAGTATATGGTTAAATTTTCATAGTACTGCCAAACTGATTGCTAAAGTGTTTACAATGTTTCACATCCCATTGGAAACGTATGAAACTTCAGCCCTGACACGCCTTCACCAGCCTGTGTCACATCAACCTCTTCTCCAATGGCTGCGAGTGGAGTCTCATGGGTCTAATCTGCATTTCCCCGATGACTGTGTTGAGCATCTTTCGTGGGCTCACGGGGCACATGTTTATCACCTGTTCTGAAGTATCCATCTCACACTCTTGCAAAATTCACATTATTTCTAGTAGTTTGTATATTTCTTGAAATGTTCTAAATAAACCATCAAATTTCCTGTAAATCAAGAATGTTCTGCCTCTTCCTTTCCAGCCTTTATGCCTTTTAGTTTTCTTGCCTTACTTCACTAAGATCCCAGTAGGCAGGGCGTGGGCAAGAGCTGGTGAGAAGGGCTGCCCTGCCTCCTTCCTGACTGTGGTGCAAAGCCCTGCCTTCTGCTGGTAAGGACGATGTCAGCTATAATTTTTCATAGATGGCTTTTTTCAAATGGAAAAAGGCCCCTTCTGTTCCTAATTTGATAGAAAGTTTTTATAAGAAATGACAATTGAATTTTGTCCAGTGTTTTGCAGTGTCTACTGAGACGATCGAATGGATTTTCTCCATTATTTTGTTAATGTGGTGAATGATACTGGTCAATTTTTGAACACTGAGCCAAGTTTGCAATGCAAAACCATACTGCATCATGGAGGGAAAGCCTCATTGGTCCTGACATTATGCCTTTCACATATTTCTGGGTTCGATTTACTATAATTTGTGAAGAGTTTTTGCATCTGTGTCAAGAAGTGGGACAGGGCTGAGATCTGCCTGGCGTGCGAGCTAACGAGCCACCTGCTGCTGTTTTGTGGATGCTGACAGAACCTGAATGTTTCCGGGTCACAAACAAAGGGCCTCATCACATGCAGCAACAACAGTAGCTGTTTATTGCCTTTATCAATACTCAGTGATGTCTGTACCACTTGATGACCTTAAATTCACATGGTGCAACAAAAAAATCACTTCTTCTCTACCTCCCTGGACAAAGGCAAAATGTTCTTAGGCAAAATTTTAAAAATTAACCACAGTTCACATGGTGCAACAAAAAAATCAACTTCTCTACCTCCCTGGACAAAGGCAAAATGTTCTTAGGCAAAATTTTAAAAATTAACCACAATTTAAAGAAATGCTCACATTTTTCTCTTCTGAGAAAATTTGTTTTTAGGTACGGCTACAGTGTTTTTCTCCTCTCAAGTAATTTTATTAAGAGTCTTGAGAGTAGAGAAAAGAGATCAGAGCGGCTCACCCCAGGCTGAAGAGTGAGAAAGCCAGACTGTTCTTGTGGAACATGTGCTCTTCCTCACTGGAACATCAGAGACCAGCACGTCGCTGAGAGGTTCTGCTACCTCAAGGGAGGAGTGAAATGGTCCTGAAAGAAGTGGGGAGCCTGGGATGGGAAGCCCACAACCTTTATGGGGAGTCTGGCCAACTGAAAAACAGTTGTTCAGATTCACCAACGTTTTTGAAATAAACTAAAATTTCTCCTCTTGTGAGGTGGACCCCACAGGAAAGAAGTTCCATGTAGACATTCAGCATTTGAGCCTGGCACCAGGACACACTTGCACAGATTTAAGACGTTTACATGGAAGTTTATTCACACTAAGCTAGATGGATCTGTAGCTCCTCACTCCGGCCACACTTTCCACTTCTGCCAGGATATATTTTTGGCTGGAACACACGATGTTGGCAGTGGAAAGAAAACAGACAATGTATAACCATTACACAGAGCATTCTTTTTTTTAAAGGCCATTGTGATGGACACTTTGCTAGTGACCCACTAGCAACTCACAGCTTCCACATGAGCAGCACCCAAGGTTATGACCTGTGCCATTCTCCCCAAAGTGAATAAAGTCCAACCAAAATAAACCTCTTCCCTGGAAAAGCTTCCAGAGAGAAAAAGAAACATGCCAATAATTACAGATACTTCTATATTGGTCTGGAGTGATGCATAAACACATCAACAAATAAAATGTCTTGTTTCAAGTAAGGCAAAGAAAAAGGCTTTTAAAAAAATAGCACAAAAGCCAGGTTGGTTCTGTCACTTACACACAAACATATGTATATGTGCATGTATGTATGTACACATGCACATATATCTATATGTATTTCTATATGTGCAGGTATAAAACACACCACCTATGGTAAGTTAATAGCACCTACTGACTGGAGCCAGAGATTCCTCAGGATTGTGGGAGGGGGTCTCGTCACTAGTCTGCAGGATGGGGCTGTGCACTCCCCTGTCTGCTGCCCATGGATGGTGGATAATGAGAGCAAGACCTCTTCCTTCCCTGAGCCTGTCACATCACAGCAGGAACTGGGGCCTTGCACCTGGAGTAGAAAAACTCCCTTATAGGCTGAATGGATAATTCAATTCTAATTCAGATGTATCTCTGAATCTCTCTTCAGTGTAGATCCTACAAAAGACCGATTTTAGGAAAAGCAATAGCTCCTGGCCAGAAAGCAAACACCCGGCGCTGCTTCCAATGGCTTCTACCAGGATGTCCAGCGAAAGAGGTTGCATGTTCAACAGCCAGAGGGTTGGATGCTGCAGGTGAGTGAGCAGGGGGTGGCGGACAGGATGGGCAACACCGAGGGACACAGGGAAGGCGCCAGCCAGGCCGAGTGCCCGGGATGCAAGGAAGGCGGCAGTCTAGGACGAGCATGTAAAGCTGGAAAAGGGTGTCCACTGAGAATTTTAGAAAGTTCTTAGTTCGGGCCGGCCCGGTGGTGCACTGCTACAGTGCGCCGCTTGGGAGCGCGGCAGCGCTCCCGCCGAGGGTTCGGATCCCACATACAGACTGGTTCCCGCTCATTGGCTGAGCGAGGTGTGGGCGCACAACGGAGGGTTGCGATCCCGTTGCCGGTCCCGGGCCGGTACGGGCGCGACACTGAGGGTTGCGATCCATTGCCGGACACGAAAAAAGACAAAAAAGAAAAAAAAAAAAAAAAGAAAGAAAGTTCTTAGTTCTTAGCTTAAAAACCAGATCAATCCTAAAATAGCTCATAGGATGGGGAACTTTTGTGAAAATATGGTAATGTGGGTAAATAGGTTGCTGCAAAACCAATCTTCTCTTGAAGGCTCAGCATTATTTTCATAAAACAAGTCTACGAACAAAATTCGCCAGATGTGATACATCAGGAACCCATCAAAGCCCTTGATTAAGTGTCCCACAAGCCTTGATTACAAATGTCCTGGATACAGTTTTTACCCAAGTGAATTAGAATCTAGATGAGAGGCTGTAAAAGGGAAATAATGAAAAATAGAAATCTCCCAGACCTCATGAATGTCTAAAATACATGACTTAAAAATATAAAACTCATACCAGGAGAAAACAACCTGGTTCTACAGCTATACGTTTAGTCTTATATGAAAGAGAAATGTTATTTTCTAGTATTTCCAAGTACCACTGCAGACAAGTACCAAAAGGTGGCCAGAAGTGTTTCAGCCTGACAAGCCTAGGAAGAAGAGTTTATAGCTTCATGTAAATGGAAAATGATTTTAGTTTGGGATTCCAAGGTGGCACTGATGTATTATCAAAGCAAAGAGAGAAGTAGCAGACACGCAGCCCAGGGAGTGCTGAGTGGAAGAGGATGAGGAGGCTGGATGAAGGACCGCGGGAGGGCAAACAGCGGGTGCTGTGTGAAGGGCGCAGATCGGAAGCTGGTGCTCCTGGGGGAAGGGTGGGGGCGTCTCACTGGAGGCTCCGACAAAGCTGCCCGGGGGTGTGGGTTGGCAGCCACCTGCCCTGTGATGCAGAAGCTGAAGACCAAGGACACCAGGCTGGCTAGTGGAACCGCCACCCCTAAAGTACCTGCACCTGCCTCTCCTGGCACAGCTGAACAAAACAGGCAGAGAGCCCAGAGCTATAGTTCACACAGAGGGCGAGAAAGGTGCGTGTGAGGCTGGGGGCGCTGAGGGGTAGTGGCACACATAGTGATACAAAGTCTCTCTCGCCTGTCTCCTTCCTCTGCTGTGGCAGTTCACCGCTTACTCACTCTTGGCCTTTCCTTCCAATAACCCACAAACTCTCATCAATTAAGAGAGAAGATTTACCTAAGATCAGCTTCATGGAGCACTAAATAAGCAATCACTATTGTTAGTAAAGAACCTATCGGGCACGTCTTATGTTTACAGTGTCAGACAAATCAGCGTGCTAAGAGACATCTCCCCAGCAGCCTTTCAAGAAGTACTGGAAATGACAGTAAAGCACACATAACGCAGTGCTGGACAAATCGAGAATGCGATCTCCTCTACAAGAGCTTGCTAAGAACTGAACACCACAGCACAGGCATCACATGGGCATTCCTTGTGTGTCTAAGACAGCCACTGTGGGTGACTGGATTGTGAACCCACACAGCCGCCTCTGCTGTGACTGGACCATAAGGCAGACCTGACCCTGCCCTCTGACTCCTGGCACTTTCTCCACACCTACCGCCTCCTCAAAGAAATGTTCAAAGTTTCTCTTTCCACTTACTTCCATGAGCTGGAAGGGGTCCAGCAACACAAAATGTTTCCATATTTCTGGGCAAACAGCAGAATGCTGGGTCCAGGCTTTGGTGTCAGAGTCCTGGCTCTGCCACTTACTAGCTGTATGAATACTGATTAAATGTTTTAATCCCTCTAAGCCTCACTTTCATATGTAAAATGGGTACAATATCACAGAGTTGCTATGAGAATTACGTAAGATAAAATACACAAAGCAAACCACTAGGTACCTGTCACAGTAAAGATAGGTGCTTTCATTAACATCTTGAAGCAATGGGTTTATTACCATGGGTTTGGGAAACTGAAAAACCCCAGGGGGATTAGGTTGTCAGTGGACCCTGCCGTGTCCTCAGGCACTGGACACATGGGTTCTTGGGCTGGCACCAGGGAGCACACGTTCTGATCACTAAGTAATGCGGGCTCCTCCCAATGCTGGGGTTCATATGCGGCCCCGCATCGTAGACCACGGGATAAGCCTGCCAACAACACGTCTGCACAGAAAGAAGGGTGACAGGCACAGGGCTGAACACCTCCGCACAGGAGCCGGTGAACACCGGCCAGAGGGCCACCCACAGCCAGTGCTCTAGAACCTTGAAGGCAAATCCCAAAGGATGATCGCAGGGCTGTAGGTCTTCTCTCTTCAGGAGACTCTGTATTTTGACTCTCGTTTCGAAAGTCTAGATAAGGTCATTCAACAGATGCAAGTTGTTAACAGTGAATGGAAGGCCCCACTTTCCTCTGGTTTCCTTAAGTAGACTGCCACTTGCTCTACTGTGGAAGAAACCAGTACTCTGCAATACGATGAGCAAACGCATACAGAACCAGAACACCTCTGCCCCTTAGTGGAAGGTGTGGTGTACAGATCCACTCTTTATGCTGGATTTATTATTGCTATTGCTGAACTATTCTAGAACTGTTCTGGACTATGCATAACTGTGGGTTTAAATCCTAGGAAAAACGGATGCTTGCCTTCACATTTCCCTCCTGAAGTCATAAAAATCACAGTCCATTTCCTAGACACAGAGTTCACAATATTACACAATCAGTACATGCACGGATAGAGAGGGGCAAAGGCAACAGAGAATCCACAGAAGAGAAGGTTTCTCCAGGGAAGACACTTGCTCCATCACCACAGAGCAGTTAAGACCCAGGTTCTCAAGCCAGATCATGTGGGCCCAAACCCCAGTCTCTCTGTGTGACCCTGGGCCAGTTACTTGACCCATCTGTGCCTCGGCTTCTCTAGGTGCCAATTAGGAACAGAGAGCGCACCTGTCCTAGGGGTAGCTGTGAGGTTTAAGCAAGTCCATACCCTCCATGGCTCAGGGCAGACAGAGCCTGCTGCGCGGTAACGTGAACACTGCACGTGTTAACACCATGCTACTCGTCGTTAATGTAGCCTAAGTCCGAGAAAGACGACTGGAAGAGAAGAAACCAGGTTTGGGAAAAACCAAAACTGTACCAAAGACCCGAGGAAGCGAGCTTCCTCAAATCCTGACTGTTGCCACAGCACCCGTAACCCTCACAGTCCGAGGCCTCTGTTCTCAGTTCCTGAGGGTCTCTTTCGGTGGTGTTGTGCTGTTTTGTTCTTGGGTAAAGCACACACATGTACAGTGTAAACGGCGAGTGGAGGGGAGGCGAGGGGAATCGAGTGGTGAGACACAGAACAGGTCCCAGCACTGCCCCTTCCACTGGATCTGGCCTCACAGCACCTGCCAGCCACCCATCCCCTCAATCCCCATGAAAAACATGCAGCTGTGTGAATGCGGGCGCTATCTGGAGGGGCGGCCATGGGAGGAGGATTGTGGTCTGACTCCTGTGTTCATGCAGTCCCGTTATTCGCTGAGCGCCTGCTACGGACATTCGTCCCTGCCCTCATGGAACTTGTACGTGGCCCCAAACCAACAGGAGGACAGCCCGTTGAGCACAGAAGATGGCTCCAGCCCTGGGTGGTCAGTACAGGGCCAGCAGAAAAGGCCCATGGCAAAGAGAGACACATAGAGGGAACCTGGGAGAAAAGTGGCACTTTCGGCCATCTAGTTACCCATGACAGGTGACAAGGCCTCATCTGCACAGCAGCAGCCTTGCTTCTCTTTAAATTCCTAAGTTCTTCTTAGCCTCCCCTGAAGCCACACAAAGCCAGCAGACCATAAGGCCAAAATTCTGCGCATGCACACGCACACATGTATGCTCACATGCATGCATACACACAAGCACACATACCCATGTACAGACGTGCACACACACACACACCACACTCCTTTTCCTTAGCCTATTTCCTCCCTTTTAAAATCACATTACTGGTGGCTGCATGGCTATTGTGCCCCTCGCACAGGCCCTGCTGGTCCTTGGCCTCTGGAACTGCTTCAGCTAAACAGTAAGCAACATCACTGCTCAATCACTGTGTGGATCCGACTGAGGCCTTCTGTGGGACAAGCTCATTTCTAGGTGTATAGATCTTTACTTCATCATTAATTAACTGTCACGAGACGTGGGGACAGCATGAACTGTGCACAGCTCTCAGGACAGCTGGGCACAGACAAGTCTGTTAAATGCCGGCTCTGTTAGGATGATGACTGGGGACAAACGCCGCATTTGCCATGTCTGGAGGCCACGGGCCAGCTCAGCCGCCCTTCCTATGCTGTCTTCTCTGGAGTTCCGCATGAGTGGAGCTGCAGCAGGCATGGTCTCCGTGTCCAACTCCTGTCACCCAGGCTGCCACCTCAAGACTCGCGTGCTGCTGTGGACAGCTGCCCCTCAGCCCTCCACTCTCCCACTAAGTGCTACACCAGTCTGCTCAGCCCCACGAAGGACCCTGTGGGGGGTTATTTACAGAAGTAGCTGCCAATAGATTGGGAGAGCCGGTATCTTCACAGTGTCATGGTTTCCTATCCATTACCCCAGCACCGTTTATGCTGGTCTTCACGAATGTCTCCCATGTAAAATTTTATAATTTTTACCATAAAGGTCTCACGCATCTTTTATTTGAACTTTCACTGGGTACCTTGTAATTTTGTTGCTGCTATATGCAGAACTTTGTTTCTAGCTACATGTTCACATTGTTGCTAGTGTATAGAAATGTGATTTTTATTTTTTCAGATTATATTGAGCCATGACATTTAGCTTATTTCTAATAATTAATCTGCAGATAATTTTATTTCTATGTAGATAATATCCTGTAATTTTCCTTTTTCATGCTGTCCTTGTCTGCTATTGACACAGGAACACATCCTAGAATGAATTGGGAAGTGCACCCTTTCTAATTGTATCCTCTGATATTGTCTATATAGCATCAGGCCGGTTTACTTCCTGAGAGCTGAGTAACTGTCTGAGCCTGGTGAGTTCCTTGTGGAAATACTTTTCACCACTGTCACCATTTACAAAGTGTCACAGAGTTACTCAAGCCGTCCTGTTCTTCTTAAGTTTCTAAACTGGGGATCTGTCCATTTCACGAAGTTTTCAAGTTTACTGTCATACGGCTATCACAGCATCCTGATTACCTTTTTCCTTTGGTGTGTCTGCTGTGATGCCCCATTTTAATTTCTGGTATAATTCATTTCTGTCTTCCTTATTTTATTCATCATTCTCACTGGAGGTTTTTCAATGTTATTAGAATTTTCAAGGAATCATGTGTCAATGCTCTAAATGTTATATTTGCTCTCTGTTAATTATTGTATTTAATAGACTATATTTTTTTAGAGCAGTTTTAGGTTTACAAAAAAATGGAGTGGAAAGTACAGAGTATTCCCATACACCCCTCACCTACACACACAGTTCCCTATTAGTGAATAAACATCTTGCATTGGTATGGTGTAATTGTTACAATTTATGAGGCAAATAATAATGTAAATAATGTATAGTTAAATAAACAATGTATAACTTACACATTCTTATTAAATGAAGTCCACAGTTTAGAGTCA
>NW_007727714.1:304204-309137 GCF_000696425.1 Galeopterus variegatus | reverse complement strand
GCACAACGGAGGGTGGTGATCCCGTTGCCGGTCCCGGGCCGGTACGGGCACGCACAACGGAGGGTTGCGATCCCGTTGCCGGTCCCGGGCCGGTACGGGCGCGACACTGAGGGTTGCGTTGGCTGAGTGAGGTGTGGGCGCACAACGGAGGGTTGTGATCCCGTTGCCGGTCCCGGGCCGGTACGGGCACGACACTGAGGGTTGCGATCCATTGCCGGACACGAAAAAAGACAAAAAGGAAAAAAAAAAAAAAAGAAAGAAAGTTCTTAGTTCTTAGCTTAAAAACCAGATCAATCCTAAAATAGCTCATAGGATGGGGAACTTTTGTGAAAATATGGTAATGTGGGTAAATAGGTTGCTGCAAAACCAATCTTCTCTTGAAGGCTCAGCATTATTTTCATAAAACAAGTCTACGAACAAAATTCGCCAGATGTGATACATCAGGAACCCATCAAAGCCCTTGATTAAGTGTCCCACAAGCCTTGATTACAAATGTCCTGGATACAGTTTTTACCCAAGTGAATTAGAATCTAGATGAGAGGCTGTAAAAGGGAAATAATGAAAAATAGAAATCTCCCAGACCTCATGAATGTCTAAAATACATGACTTAAAAATATAAAACTCATACCAGGAGAAAACAACCTGGTTCTACAGCTATACGTTTAGTCTTATATGAAAGAGAAATGTTATTTTCTAGTATTTCCAAGTACCACTGCAGACAAGTACCAAAAGGTGGCCAGAAGTGTTTCAGCCTGACAAGCCTAGGAAGAAGAGTTTATAGCTTCATGTAAATGGAAAATGATTTTAGTTTGGGATTCCAAGGTGGCACTGATGTATTATCAAAGCAAAGAGAGAAGTAGCAGACACGCAGCCCAGGGAGTGCTGAGTGGAAGAGGATGAGGAGGCTGGATGAAGGACCGCGGGAGGGCAAACAGCGGGTGCTGTGTGAAGGGCGCAGATCGGAAGCTGGTGCTCCTGGGGGAAGGGTGGGGGCGTCTCACTGGAGGCTCCGACAAAGCTGCCCGGGGGTGTGGGTTGGCAGCCACCTGCCCTGTGATGCAGAAGCTGAAGACCAAGGACACCAGGCTGGCTAGTGGAACCGCCACCCCTAAAGTACCTGCACCTGCCTCTCCTGGCACAGCTGAACAAAACAGGCAGAGAGCCCAGAGCTATAGTTCACACAGAGGGCGAGAAAGGTGCGTGTGAGGCTGGGGGCGCTGAGGGGTAGTGGCACACATAGTGATACAAAGTCTCTCTCGCCTGTCTCCTTCCTCTGCTGTGGCAGTTCACCGCTTACTCACTCTTGGCCTTTCCTTCCAATAACCCACAAACTCTCATCAATTAAGAGAGAAGATTTACCTAAGATCAGCTTCATGGAGCACTAAATAAGCAATCACTATTGTTAGTAAAGAACCTATCGGGCACGTCTTATGTTTACAGTGTCAGACAAATCAGCGTGCTAAGAGACATCTCCCCAGCAGCCTTTCAAGAAGTACTGGAAATGACAGTAAATCACACATAACGCAGTGCTGGACAAATCGAGAATGCGATCTCCTCTACAAGAGCTTGCTAAGAACTGAACACCACAGCACAGGCATCACATGGGCATTCCTTGTGTGTCTAAGACAGCCACTGTGGGTGACTGGATTTCACACATAACGCAGTGCTGGACAAATCGAGAATGCGATCTCCTCTACAAGAGCTTGCTAAGAACTGAACACCAAAGCACAGGCATCACATGGGCATTCCTTGTGTGTCTAAGACAGCCACTGTGGGTGACTGGATTGTGAACCCACACAGCCGCCTCTGCTGTGACTGGACCATAAGGCAGACCTGACCCTGCCCTCTGACTCCTGGCACTTTCTCCACACCTACCGCCTCCTCAAAGAAATGTTCAAAGTTTCTCTTTCCACTTACTTCCATGAGCTGGAAGGGGTCCAGCAACACAAAATGTTTCCATATTTCTGGGCAAACAGCAGAATGCTGGGTCCAGGCTTTGGTGTCAGAGTCCTGGCTCTGCCACTTACTAGCTGTATGAATACTGATTAAATGTTTTAATCCCTCTAAGCCTCACTTTCATATGTAAAATGGGTACAATATCACAGAGTTGCTATGAGAATTACGTAAGATAAAATACACAAAGCAAACCACTAGGTACCTGTCACAGTAAAGATAGGTGCTTTCATTAACATCTTGAAGCAATGGGTTTATTACCATGGGTTTGGGAAACTGAAAAACCCCAGGGGGATTAGGTTGTCAGTGGACCCTGCCGTGTCCTCAGGCACTGGACACATGGGTTCTTGGGCTGGCACCAGGGAGCACACGTTCTGATCACTAAGTAATGCGGGCTCCTCCCAATGCTGGGGTTCATATGCGGCCCCGCATCGTAGACCACGGGATAAGCCTGCCAACAACACGTCTGCACAGAAAGAAGGGTGACAGGCACAGGGCTGAACACCTCCGCACAGGAGCCGGTGAACACCGGCCAGAGGGCCACCCACAGCCAGTGCTCTAGAACCTTGAAGGCAAATCCCAAAGGATGATCGCAGGGCTGTAGGTCTTCTCTCTTCAGGAGACTCTGTATTTTGACTCTCGTTTCGAAAGTCTAGATAAGGTCATTCAACAGATGCAAGTTGTTAACAGTGAATGGAAGGCCCCACTTTCCTCTGGTTTCCTTAAGTAGACTGCCACTTGCTCTACTGTGGAAGAAACCAGTACTCTGCAATACGATGAGCAAACGCATACAGAACCAGAACACCTCTGCCCCTTAGTGGAAGGTGTGGTGTACAGATCCACTCTTTATGCTGGATTTATTATTGCTATTGCTGAACTATTCTAGAACTGTTCTGGACTATGCATAACTGTGGGTTTAAATCCTAGGAAAAACGGATGCTTGCCTTCACATTTCCCTCCTGAAGTCATAAAAATCACAGTCCATTTCCTAGACACAGAGTTCACAATATTACACAATCAGTACATGCACGGATAGAGAGGGGCAAAGGCAACAGAGAATCCACAGAAGAGAAGGTTTCTCCAGGGAAGACACTTGCTCCATCACCACAGAGCAGTTAAGACCCAGGTTCTCAAGCCAGATCATGTGGGCCCAAACCCCAGTCTCTCTGTGTGACCCTGGGCCAGTTACTTGACCCATCTGTGCCTCGGCTTCTCTAGGTGCCAATTAGGAACAGAGAGCGCACCTGTCCTAGGGGTAGCTGTGAGGTTTAAGCAAGTCCATACCCTCCATGGCTCAGGGCAGACAGAGCCTGCTGCGCGGTAACGTGAACACTGCACGTGTTAACACCATGCTACTCGTCGTTAATGTAGCCTAAGTCCGAGAAAGACGACTGGAAGAGAAGAAACCAGGTTTGGGAAAAACCAAAACTGTACCAAAGACCCGAGGAAGCGAGCTTCCTCAAATCCTGACTGTTGCCACAGCACCCGTAACCCTCACAGTCCGAGGCCTCTGTTCTCAGTTCCTGAGGGTCTCTTTCGGTGGTGTTGTGCTGTTTTGTTCTTGGGTAAAGCACACACATGTACAGTGTAAACGGCGAGTGGAGGGGAGGCGAGGGGAATCGAGTGGTGAGACACAGAACAGGTCCCAGCACTGCCCCTTCCACTGGATCTGGCCTCACAGCACCTGCCAGCCACCCATCCCCTCAATCCCCATGAAAAACATGCAGCTGTGTGAATGCGGGCNTGAAGTCCACAGTTTAGAGTCACTCTTGGTGCTGGACATTCTGTGGGTTTGGACAGATGTACGATGACATGCATCCACCATCACAGCACTGTGCAGGGCAGGTGCAGCCCTGAAATTCTCTGTGCTGCACCTGCTCATCCCTTTCTTCCTTCTAACCCCAGGCAACCCTTGGTCTTTCCCCTGTTCCCACAGTTTTCCTTTTCCAGAATGTCATAGAGCTGGAATCATACAGAATGCAGCCCTTTCAATTGGCTTCTTTTACTTAGTGATATGCCTTTTAGGATTCCTCCATGTCTTTTCATGGCTTGGCAGCTCATTTCTTTTTGGTGCTGAATAGCCTTCTATTCTCTGCATGCACCATAGTTTATCCATTCACCTACTGAAGGACAAAGTTGGTTGCTTCCAGGTTTTGGCAATTACGAATAAAGTTGCTGTGAACGTTTGTGTGCAGGTTCTGTGTGAACATATTTTCAACTCATTTGGGTAAATACCAAGAAGTGTGATTGCTAGATCATATGGTAAGAATATGTTCAGTTTCCTAAGAAACCGCCAAATTGTCTTCCTAAGGTCTGCACTGTTCTGCATTCTTACTGGCAATGACTGAGAGTTCCTGTTGCTCTACATACTTGCCAGCATTTTGGGGTATCAGTGTTTTGAATTTTTACTGTTCTAATAGTGGTACCTAGTTGTTTTGATTTGCATTTCCCTAATGATATATGGTGTTGAGCATCTTTTCATGTGCTTATTTGCCATTTGTATATATGCTTTGGTGATGTGTCTTTTCAGGTGTTTTGCCCACTTTTTAATTGGGTTGTTTTCTTACTCTGGAGTTTTTATGGTTATTTTTATATTTTGAATATCAGTCTTTTGTCAGATATGAGTTTTGCAAATGTTTTTATCCCAATCTGTGTTTTATCTTTTCATTCTCTCAACTGCATCTTTTTCAGAGCACAAGTTTCTAATTTTAATGAAGTCCAGTTTTTTTCCTTCGTTAGCATGTCTTGGGTGATAAGCTCATGCTTTCTCCTTTTGGTATCAGGTTATCAGATTGGGACCATGTTCTCATTGTCCTGAAGTTAACCTGTGACCTTTTCTGGTTGGCAAGCTGTGGTTAATATCTACCCTATTAACAGGGTGGGACTCTTGCAGTTGCAAAGTGATAGACAGGACTATCGTATGACCTATGTCTATTGCTAAATGTAAGTACAAATTTGCTAAAAGGAACAATGTTAACAT
>NW_007727714.1:288261-303133 GCF_000696425.1 Galeopterus variegatus | reverse complement strand
AGCAGTGTGCCACCGGGCCGGCCCTATCATGCACATTTTGAGGTTATGCATTTGTTGTGGCCCTATAATCTTGATCTAAATGTTAAAGTGTCCTTGCACACAGCACCCTCCCTCACAAAACTAGGTGTACTCTCTTATTTTTCTAAGATCTAATTTTGCAGGTTTAATAATTTTACAGCACATATTTTTATCCCAACACCTGATTCTTAATGATTTATTTAAAACTGGACACCACCAAGTAAAGGAGGTTCTACAGTTTCGTTTCCATGTACTTAATTTGTCCCAAGCATATAATTTCTCATTAACGACAACCACTCTCTTGCCATTAATATAACCTCCAGTAAATGATGTTTGCCAACTTACATTAGGCTGCAGCTCATATTTAGTCATGAGCAGTGCTTTTGGAACATATGTTGGGTGGTCAATTTATCATAAGGGGATAATTTTAAATTCTCCAATTTACTTGGATCCTCTGTGGGAATGTTTAGTTCAATGACTGCATAATTATTTGTGTTATTTTTATAATCTTTTGGGAATTCAGAGAACTGCCACGCTAACCAAAATATTGAAAGAGAAGGCAAAAGCCACAAAGCCGAGGCAGGCAGCCTTTCTGATTGCAGCAAGTGCTCGTAGCTGTGGCCCTGCCAGCTAGGAGAGGGCAGCCCAAGCTGACAACTTTAGGATCCTGCTATGGCGTGGACTGCGCCACTATACTTAAATACTTCATTTTTTGGATGCTAATGTAACTGACATTATGCTTTTAATTTCAAATTCCAATGGTTCATTGCTAGTACATAAAAAAGCAATTTACTTTTGTATATTAACCTTGTATCATTACATACTAATTCCAGGAGGGTTTTTTTTATTATGATTTTCTACATAGATAATTCAGTCACATTTCTTCCTTCCCAACCTGTATACCTTTTATTTCCTTTTCTCATCTTATTGCTTTAGCTAGGACTTCCAGTAAGATGCTCAATAGGAGTAGTGAGAGGTAATATCCTTGCCTTGTTCCTGATCTTAGTGAGAAACCATTAAGTATGATGTTAGCTGTAGGTTTGTTGTAGATGTTCATCAGATTGAGGAAGGTCCCCTATATTCCCAGTTTGCTGAGAGTTTTCATCAGAAATGCTGGATTTTGTTGAATTCTTTTTCTGCATCTATTGATGTGATTGTGTGATTTTTTTCTTTAGCCTGTTGATGTGATGGCTTACATTGATTTTCAAATGTTAATTAACTAATAACCGTTAATTAATTGATTTTCAAATGACTTGTATATGTGGAATAAATCCCACTTGGTCACAGTATATAATTCTTTTTATACACTGTGGCATTCAATTTGCTAATATTTTGAGGATTTCTGCATGTATGTTCATGAGAGATACTGGTCTGTAGTTTTCTTATAATGTCTGTCTGGTTTTGGTATTAGGGTAATGATGGCCTCCTAGAATGAGTTAGAAAGTATCCTTCTGCTTCCATCTTCTGATAGAGATTGTAGGTAATTGGCATAACTTCTTTAGATGTCTGGTAGAATCCAGCAGTGAACCCATCTGGACCTGGTGCTTTCTGTTTTGGAAGGCTATTAATTATTAATTCAATTTCTTTAGTAGATATAGGCCTATTAGATTGTCTATTTTTCTTGTGTGAGTTTTAGCAGATTGGGTCTTTCAAGAAATTGGTCCATTTCATCTAGGTTATCAAATTTATGGGCATAGAGTTGTCCATAATATTTCTTTATTAACTTTTTAGGATCCATAAAATCAGTAGTAATGGTTCTCTTTCATTTCTGGTATTAGTAACTGTGTCTTCCCTATTTTTTTCTTAATTAACCTAGCTAGAAGCTTATTCATTTTATTAGACTCTTTGAAATATCCAACTTTTTTCTCTACTAATTTCCTGTTTTCAGTTTCATTAATTTTTGCTCTAACCTTTATTTCTTTTCTTCTTCCTTTAGATTTATTTGCTCTTCCTAGTTTCTTAAGATCAAAGTTTAGATGACTGATTTTAGATCTTCTTTTCTAATAAATGCACCAAATGCTATGCTTCTCCCTAAGCATCCCTCTTACTTCAACAAATTTTGAGTACTTGTATTTTCATTTTCTCTTAGTTAAAAATATTTTCAATTTCTGTTGAGACTTCTTCTTTGATTCATGTGTTATTTAGAAATGTGTTGTTTATGCTCCAAATATTTGGGTGTTTTGCAACTAAGTTTCTTTTATTGATTTCTAGTTTAATTCCTTTGTGGTCTGAGAGTGTACTGTATTTCTTATTACTTTAAATTTAAGATTTAAAATTAAGATGTGTTTCTTGACCCAGAATGTGGTCTATCTTAGTGAATGTTCTGTGTGAACCTGAGAACAATGTGTATACTGCTGTTGATGGATGAGGTTCCCTACATACGTCAATTAAATCCAGTTGAAGGATGGTGCTGCTCAGATCAACTACATCCTTACTGATTTTCTGCTCTTAGGTCTGTCAGTTACTGATGAAAGATGTCAAAATCTCCCACTGCAACAGTGGTCTATTTCTCATTGCTATTTCATCGGTTCTTGTCTCTGTATTTTGATGCTTTGTTGTTGGGTGCATACACATCAGGATTGTTACATCTTGGAGAAATGACCCCTTTACATTACGCATTGCCCCTCTTGATTCCTGATAACTTTCCCTGTTCTGAAGTCTGCTCTGTCTGAAATTAATAGAGCTACTCCTGCTTTCCTTTGATTGGGGTTACAGGGGCAACTGTCTCCATCCCTTCACTTTATCTGTGGCTGTATATGAAAAGCAGGATTCTTACAGACAACACAGAGTTGGTCATGTTTTTTATCTACTCCGAAAGTCTGTCTTTTAGTTGGCATATTTAGGTCACTAAAATTTAAGGTGGTTATTAGTATTTGAATTACTATCTACATATTTGTTTCTGCTTTTTGTTTGCTGCCATGGTTCTTCGTTTCTTTTTTTTTTACTGGCATCCATTCTTTTTGCCTTTTCTGGTTTTAATGGAACATTTTATATGATGCCATTTTTTTTCTCTTACCTTACCATATCTACCTTCATTTTTAAACTTTTTTTAGTGGTTGTCTTTGAGGATGCCGTATGCATTTATAACTAAACTGAGTCCACTTTCAAGTCACACCACACCACCTCACAACAGCACAAGTGCTTTAAACAGTGTCCTCCAAATTTCCTCCTTGTCCCTTACAACACGCCGTCATTCACCGCATTGATCCACAAGCTGCTCTCACCTCCTATACTGATCTTACTACTTCTTTGAACAAATGTTGATCCATTAGGTCAATTAAGAATTAAAGAATGATATTTTATCCTCATTTACCCCCTCTCTGACCCTCTTCCTTTCCTTGTGTAGATCTGGATTTCTGACCTGCTGTGTCCAGTCTACTGATGGCCCCTGGAAGTCATCCTCCATTTCTGCTGCAGTGCTTTCATTTCTAGCATTGCCTTTGATTCTTTCTTAGGCTTTCCATCTTTCTGCTCACACCCTCCATCTCTAATTTCAGGGCAACAGTTTGCCCTATGACCTCAATGCTTTTATGGATCTAGGAAGAACTGCTGATTTTCAGTCTGTTCAGTGTTTTTCTCGTGAGGACAAGCACGATAACCTCCATGCTCCTTACATGCTGGACTGGACACCAGACGTCAATCTATCCTCTATTTCATTTTATTCTCTTTATTATTTTCTCCTTTCTGTAGATCTAATTTTTCTTTTCTAACATCTTAAGTTAATGGTTATTTCTTCAGTTTCTAGGATCTCTTCTTACATAATATTAACATTTTAGACCACAAATTTCCTTCTAAGCACCATTTTCACTGCATCCCACAAATTTATCCACCCTTTTCTTCACCTAAAATACAACAGCCTCTTAACCTGTTCCTGCTTTCAGCCAGTAACCCAACCCAATCCAACAAAGCTATCTTATAGACTTCTGCTACACTGATATTTCTAAAACTCCCTATGTTGAAATGACTAGGTGCAGATGTTGAGATTAAATCCATTTTCTTTGGTGTTGGACAAACAGACCTTTGCACTCTGCCTTTGCCCCACCCTTCCACAACCTGGCCCAGAGCAGCCTGTGAAATATACCTGCTACCCGGAAGGGGGCAATGTTCACATCTGCACTGTCTAGTATGGTAGCCACTCACCTTAAAACGTAACTGGTGAAACAGAAAACAGAATTTTACATTTTGTTTAATCTCAACTAATTAAAATTTAAAAGGTCCAGTGTGGCTGCCAGCTACCATATTGAATAGAGCAGCTCTCTACGGACAGAACCTGCCACCTTCATTGGGAATATTAGGTTCAGTATGCAGTCTAATTCAGCTGCACCATGTGCATTCTTCTCTCCTAGCCATCATATTCTAATGTAAATAAGGAAGTTACACAATTTATTTTAGAATCAATAGTGAAAAAAATTGAGTTCTTCAGAGAACACAGGTCACAGAGTAGGAATCTCATTAAAATCAGTAAATCCAAGTAAACACAAGAAAGATAAACCTTCTCAATCTAGAAAATTAAACTTCAGCATTAAAAAAACTTATTATGGGATAACTGTCTGACAGCAAGGACAATACTTCTGTTTCACCTACAAAGCATCAGGCTGCTCAAAACACTAACCTGTCTGCATGTTGTTGAAGGAATGAATATTAGGATACAAGTCTATACCCAGAAACAGAACATCACTGTAATTCAAACTTTAAACTCTAGCATCAGCATAAAATCAGCTCAAGGGATGGGTTCAGATGCAGAAATTTCTAGTTCATTACCTCTCAACTTTTCTAAAAAATGATGCTTTAAAAATAAAAAAAAATATCCTCACAATGATTCTCAAACTCTTTGGCCCAAAGAACACTTTAAACTCCTAAAACTTGCTGAAAACCTTAAATAGCTTTTGTTAATAGAGTTAATATTTTTATATTTGCTATGTTACAGAAAAACCTTTTAAAACACAAGACTTCACAATCACAGAACCACTAGCTGTCAGAACATTAACATCACTGCCGCCTCTGGAAAATCCACGGTATGTTCATGAAAGAACAGAGCTTTTAAAAAGGCAAACATGACAGTGTTATCCTAGAAATAGTTTGATCTCATAGACATCCCCGAAAGTGTTGAGACCCCCGGGGTTGCTGTCCCAGAAGAACATGGCCCTTCGTCTTCTCCTGCGAAGGACAGCAAAGCTGAGCTCAGGGCCCTGGTGGCCGAGGAGACAGGTGCTGCTGTCCGCACATGCAAACAGAGCACAAGACTTGGTTTTCAAAACTACGTCCAGGTTCATAAAAAGGAAACAAGCGTTCTGACCATGCTGGAAACAGCAGGCTGAGTACTAGCTTTGATGTTCTTCCTCACTGTCCTCAGTCCTGGCTAGAATGAGTAAGACACAGAGCTCGAGATTTTCTTGTCTAGGGTTTTTTGTTGGGGAAAAATAGCTTGAATTTAAGCTCCAGGTTAGACTTTATCAGGTAAAGTAATGAAGTGCCTAATATGGAGTATGATATACTCTAAGTGCTCAGGAAGTGCCTGTTCATTCATTAATATGCTTTCCAAATCAATTTAAGTTCCAAAAGAAAGTTGTTTAAGAGGAAGAGAGGCGCACACTGTCATAAAGAGTCCTTGTCAGAGTTCATGATGAGGTAAGGTCTTGGGTTTAGAAATGAAATGGAAAAATGTAGCTGAGAGAGATTAAATTTGAGACTATCTGGCTGACTAGACTGATTGCTAACTAGGTCAGTTACCTAAGAAATAATACAATTACTTCTTGGCTGACATAATTTGGTCACTGAACAACCAGAGTCGCTCCACTGTGAGTTAAGTGGACAGAGAGTCCCAGCGCGTCTGATTTCCTGAGAAGCCACCACCTTTTTCTTGTAAATGTCTTAAATTTTCCATATTGGCTCCGGAGGAAAAAAACCAGAAAGTTTTGAACTGTGTACACTGACAAAAGTGTAAAATAAATTCCTCATATACTACACCTCATTTTTAAAATGATGTATGAGCATGTATTCTAAGAGAAAATTAACTTATCAGTAAAATATCTAAATTAAGGAAATATGTGACTAGATTCTTGTAACAGCAAGAAATAGCAGAATGTAGGTGCCAAGTGAGACCACTGAGTGACCCACAGGTCATGACCCACATGCCCCTCTGCTGTCCTGGAGGGTCGCCACTGTACTCTACTGATGGCCTCTTGTCGGTTGTAGAAAACAAAAGCCCTAGCTGAGACTGCACACGCATGTAGGAAGGTCATGAGGACGCGTTTGTTCCACATGCGAATCTATCATTATTTACTCAAAATAGAGAAGAGTACCGAAATGTTAAAAATTAAAGCAGTATGCAGGAATGAGTGTTTTCTGTTATGTGATACTTCAAGGACTGTGCATACCACTCCTCACAGCATGCTGGGCAGAGTAAGGGACGGCTGAGGTAACTGTCCTCTTTAACCTACAATAGGAACCTCAATTCCCTAAAGGCACAGAAGTAGGTGCAGAATTGGAGGTCACCATCTACGCGGGTGTGTAGCGTATACAGGTGAGACTCATCCTTGATCCCTCTCTCACGACACTGTGTTAACTCAGCCTTCAGGTCCTACTGCTATTATCTTTAAACATATCCCTAATCTCACTGCGACTGACTTGTATCTCCTAAATGTACGTCAACCTCAGGCATTCAGGATCTTTCAGATTCTTCCACTTCTAATCCATGCTCACAGGCTACTGAAGTAACCTTCAAGCCCCATATTGGCTCCTATCATGCCTTGGCCCAAATATTCAAGTGGCATCTTCAGGATAAAGTCCAAATTCCCAAGCATGGTGCACAAGATACTTTACAATCTGGTCCCTCCAACCGAATTTCTTACCCTTCCCCAAATGTGTTAAGCTCCCTTATCTTCCTTCCTTCAAAAACCAGAAGCCAGGCAACATTTCAGGTGCTTGGCACATGTGAATGAACAAAACAAAGAGCCTTGCCTTTGCAGACTTCATGTTCTTACGGGAGAAGATGACAGGTAGGTAGGTAGATGACTGACGGATGGATGGATAGGCAATAACTTGACAGATGACGGTTAGATGATAGACATATGGATGATAAATGATAGATATTAGATGAGCAGATGGATGGATAGTATAGGTAGACAGATAAATAGATAACTGAGAGGTAGGTAGATGGTTGATGGATGGACAGATAGACGATAGGTTTATAGGTGATGGGTAGATGACAGACCAATGGATGACAGATGTTAGATGAACATATGGATGAACAGTATGGGTAGGTGGATGATTGACGGGTAGGTGGATGATTGACAGGTAGGTAGGCGGGCAGAGAGATGGAAGGATGGAAAGATACATATATAGGTAGGTGGATGATTGACAGGTAGGTAGGCGGGCAGAGAGATGGAAGGATGGAAAGATACATGGACAGACTGACAGAATATCAGGTGAGGGCAACTGCAGTGGAGACAGTGAATTGGGACAAGAAAGGGATGGATTATGCTTGAGGTGGTAAAATATTTCACATCTTAATCAGTGGTCAGAGAATGCCTCACAGAATAGTGACACTTGGGCAAAGAAAGACCTGGTGAAGGTGAAGAACAGCCCCTGTGGGCTCGAGGAGCCCCAGAAAGCTGGTGTGGTGTCAAGAAGGGCGAGTAGACAAGTGGTCAGAGAATGCCTCACAGAATAGTGACACTTGGGCAAAGAAAGACCTGGTGAAGGTGAAGAATAGCCCCTGTGGGCTCGAGGAGCCCCAGAAAGCTGGTGTGGTGTCAAGAAGGGCGAGTAGACAACTTTGTGGAGGCAGAGAGATGCCAGCTGCATCCACTGTGGTCATTATGAGGACTGACTCTTGCTCTGAGTGAGATGGGAGCTTTTGGAACATGCTAGGGAGGAGTGTTGTGATCTCACACGTGGTTTACAAGATTGGCCACTGCGGCTCGGGCTGCAGCTCACCTAGCTCCTGCCTCAGCCCTTCTCAAGGGTGGCTGTCCTCATTTTGCCTGCTGCTTTCTAGCTCCTGACATGATCTGTTACAGAGCAGGCCCCTGAAGCATGTTTCCACAACCCCCCTGGGACCACCTGGCTCAAATGGAGTCGAGGCCCCATGCAGGCCTGGGGATGTGGGCAGAGACAGCACCCACAGTTGAGGCTGGGCAGAGAGCCAGCCACTCAGCCCCATCAAAGGGCCTGTTCCCATGACTGGGCAGAGCCGGCCAGAAGAGACCAGGAGGAACAGAGGACACGGGACAGAGAAGCTTGCAACCCCACCTCATCTGAAGAAGGGGATGTCCAGCTGTTGCCTCCAAGCCCGGGGTTCTCCCTGAAGAGACCAACGTGAGCTGCAGCATTTGTTTCACCTGAGAACCATCTGGACCTGACCAGAGCTTGAGGAACCTCAATTTCTTTCTGGGGACAGGCCCTCAGAGGCTCCTCCAGTTCCCACCATCCCTCTATCCACAGTGGCTTCTTCCCCATGTCCTCCTGCCTTTAGAGAAGTAGGAAGATGTGTGCAGGTGAACGAAGGCCTGCCTGAACCAGGAGACCACCACTTCCTGCTGGGCTAGCCTCTCGCAGACTTTCATTTGTAAAGAAAAATGTGAGACCACCACCACCACCTGTGGTGACTGTCTCCTGGAATAACCAGGGGACTGGAGAGACAGCACACGCCAAAGGCCATGTGAACACATCAACCCCACCTCCTCCTCAGCATTGCGAGGAGAGATATACAACGTAGAAAACAGAATGTTGTGATAAAATCTCCGTCTAAATGTAAAAACATACTTATACAGAAAGTTAGGTTAGAAACTGACACAAGATAGGATCTCCCATGTGGTGAGAAGTCAGACTACAGGCCAGACAAAGCCAGGTCTGTGTCCTGTTTTGATGAGCTGCTCCCTGCATGAGCATTAGCAACTCTGTAACCTCCCTGAATTCCAATTTTCTCATCTATAAAATGGAAATTGTGAGACTGAAGCAGCCAGTGGCAGTAAACACGAGTCTGTGTGTGTGTGTCCATAAATAAAACATTGGTGTATCAGCGTCGGGGCAGGTGGATTTAGGAGCTTGCTGTTCCCCTCCGATGATTCAAAAGGGGACTCTGAGACACCTACATGAGGAAGGGACTCTCGGTATGTGCTGGGTGTTGAAACAGCTCTGAAATGAGAGGTCGGATCTGGGATCAAAATCCCTCCTCTATCCCTTCCCCACACATTCTCCCAGGCATCAGAGGCCTGCGGGAGCTGCCGAGGCAGAGCGGGACAAGTTCTGACGGTCCTCAAAACCATCCTCGTATGCACAGGTGATGCCTCCTGATGCCACAGTCTCTGTGTCTCCTTCTTCCCTTCTAGAAAGCAGAACAGAGCAGGAAGCCAGGCCGGTAGCTGCGCAGAAGGATGTGGGGGGTGGATAACACGGAGCCTCGATCAGCGGACAGACACATCAGACACGATTCACCCACCACTGCTGTGAACAGGTGAGTGGCTTCATCTCTTAGCCTCAGTCTCCTCTTTTGCCACATGAAGCAATAACTACTTCACCTGCTTATTACAAAACTGAAATGAGAGAATGCATGTGAAGGGGGCTTTGGGGAAAACAAAGTGTGATTCAGGTCAACAACAGCAACACCACCCAGTAACAACTAAACAAAGCTTATGGGCAATTTCCATTCAAAACTGTAGCTGGGGAAGCAGGAAAAAGCAGTTTTAACCTAGATGTTGGAAAAAATTTCTCAAAAAGTATGAAAATGTTAATTGCATTTTAAATTTTCTGTTGCTAAATTAATGAAAGAAATTTAAGCCAGCTGAGCCCACGTGACGGCTGCAATAACCCTGAATTACCAAGAAGCATTCTTACGGCTGGCATTGAAAAACACACAGAAAAAATAAATGTGGAGCAAAAGAAAGGTTAAAGATTTTATTTCTTTTTCGAAAACTTAAACAGAAATCACTGTTAAAAAAGAAAAAAATTATATTAGCAAACAGGACTATAAAAAAAGTAAAACCAAGTTGTTTAATATTGACACCTAAAAAAAATGAGTAAAATCTGACTCTGAGAGATTGCTGCTTTTAGAATAACTATGAAATTCCACACAGTGGACAACTCGGGCTTTGGAACGTGCAAAGAGCTCCTACTCACTGAATGTCAGTGTCTCCCCTAGGGTAAATATGTGCCTAAGGTAGGACATCTTCACCTGTGCAAAGTCCAGATTCACCGTGCACCTTACCTGACCGATAGCGCTCATCGCGGGACCCTGAGGACCGCCGGCGGTGGTAGCGAGAGGAGGAGGAGGGAGTGACGGGAGCCCGGCGCTCCTGAGGCAGTGCTTGATCCACCCCTGGATTTAAGGGAAAACAGCAGAGTGAGGTGAGGCTTGACTGGACAGCCAGGTTAGAAACGCGTGGAGCCCTGACTCTCTGCACTCCCACAGCAAAGCTGGAGCCACCTATGTCACAGCCCTGGCACAGGAAGGTGGGAAGCAGTCTAGGCTGGGCTGAGTGTGGGAGGCTGATCCTGCCTGATGCTGCGGCCTTCAGGAATTCCACATGCTCCCTCATGTCACTAATGACCACTATGTCTTGGAGCAAGTCATGACCAGGCCACAAGCAGTCATCGAATTCCTTAGCATCAGGGTAAGAACAGTGGAGCCCCAGTCACAGAGTCAAACCACGATCCTTTTCATGTCATAAATATACAGAAGGGGCCATATAAAATTGAGAAAATTTAAAATTACACTCATCACTAAGTTAAAGTTGACTTTAAAACAACTCTTACAGGGTGTTTTAACAACATAACGCAGGTAACAGTATGAAGCATAAACTCCCAGCTTAATTCACTCCGAATTTCTAACTCTCTGAACCCTTACTCCATTCAAAGCTAAGTATTTTAACAAGTTGTATTTCAGTATGGCTTTGATGAAACACCAAAAATGTTAACATGGTCAGACAAAAATGATTCAGTGGGTATCAGTCGAAAGGCTGACCCAAATCTGCCAGTCACAGTGCCTGTCATACTCAGAATCAGAGAGGCGAGGACACCACCCAGGTGGAAGTAAGTGCTGTGGGAAAGACGTAACCGAGATGGTTCAGAAACAAAGACATCCTGTGACTCTCAGCATTAACCATTAACTGTTGCTCCTTCAGAAAAGGACTAGTGATACGTGATTGAAAGTAAACCAGACATAAAAATTTGAAGTTAACAAAAAAATGTTTAGTGCCTAGTTTTCATTGATGAGCTCCCATGAGAGTTAACGATCTCTTGTGTGGATTCACCATTCCTCCTATTCTGGTGATTTCTGCACCTTGGTTTTTGATGGAATGTTTGTGGGTCCCTATACTAGGACAACTGTATCGGAATTATGAGAACGGCAGCTTAGGTTCTCTAAGCTCTTCATTCAGCAAAAACACTAAAATCACTAATTAAAAGTTCTTGATGACCAAACGGTTTGCAGCTACCAACCTCTTCCAGTTACAGTCTACGAGTTATCCTTTTTACCAGACACACAGTTTATGAAATCTCAGAGCACTCTGTCTCATACAGAAACAGCAGGTGGCCAGCGTGCACATCCGTGTTTATGAAATGGACTCACAACCCTGCTCTTCAGTTGTGCCCATAGCCCACACACGGCTCCTCCCTCACCACACCCTGGTCCTCCCCAGCTCCACTGTCAGGTTGCGTGCAGACTGTTTTCTGCAGGCTCAGCAGTAGGCTACGAATACCTTCCCATCCTGCAGGGCTTGATGATCCTGAAGTTAATACCTGCATTTTCTTCATTACCTTGGCTGTCAATGTACTATTGCTAATCCTCTCAAAATACCCCAACAGAAATGAAAAACTTTCTCTCCCCCATGGTCAAATACTAACAACCTGGTGATAATTTCTAGTTCAATCTTCCTTTTCCTCAAAGTTCTCTTGGAGACCCCCCACCCCCTGCTCTAACATCAGCCCCCAGACCTGCTGCATGACTGTCACGTGGGGTTCCTGTCATCCCTAGTCGCATCTGCTTCCTCATGTGGGTCGTTTGTTTCTACATCCTGCAATGTGCTCCTTCTGACTTCACCCTCCTGTTTAAAGGAGTACCTCGAGTAGCTTCTTCAGAAAGGACGAACAAGAAACAAGTTTTCCTTTCTCCCCTAATGTGACTGGGCCTTTTGCCTGGATGGGAATTCTCAGTGCAAACTACTTCCATTCACTGCTTTTACTTCCACTGCTGTTGAGAAGCGGCGTGCCATGCTGATGCTTCAATCTGTATGTAATATCTGTCTTTTCTCCTGTGTCAACTTTTGCCGTCTCTTCTTTATTCCCAGAAGCTGTGAGCCGGTTTTCTCTTCTTGTGGCGGGGCACCACCAGATCCAAGAAGAGACCCCCAGCCTCCTGCCTGTGACTGAGTGTGGCGAGCTCATCACTCTGGGGCTGGGCTACTTTCACCCTTCAGCATGTGTGCTCTGGTTTAGCATCTCCTGGTTTTAGCACAATCTGGTACCCCCAAATCTGGAACCTCACTGGTTTCACTTCCCGAGAGAATAAGCATGCGTGGGAGCACTGGGAGGGGCACCCCGTGCCCGGGCGCTGTTCCTGCTTCTGGCTCTGTGCTGGCTGGTGCCCTGGTTTTCATGGCTTCTTCAGCTATCGACTTCCTCTGCACTGTTCAACGAGGTACCACTAATTCTTCTACTTTACATGTTACAAACACCTGCCACTGGCCTCTCATCTCGGGTCCTTTATATGTGCACTGACTTCTTTGGTGCAGTTTGGGAGGAGGAGGGATGAATACACATTCAAGCGGCCAAAGTTAACCAGTGGCCTGATTTTTTTTTTTTTAATATTCAGCTTTCTATCTCAGTACTTTTCCCGACCTAATCCATTCAAACATGCTTCCTGGGATTACGCTGTACCTTGACCTCTTCTTGGCACCCACGGGCAATGCTATGCAGAGTCATAGGCCACTGCTCAACAGGTCACTAGTGACACAACATCTTGAGAAGCTAGAGTGCTGGTTCTGTACTAGCGCATGTCCCATTCATTCACTTCTGTCGACTCATTCCAGCTGAGACTGGTGGTGGCATAAAGACACGTTCTGGCAAAGAAAAAACCATTTGTTGAATATGCACCCCCAATTAGGATTCAGCCTGTCCCACAAAAGGACCAGGGTAACTGAGAGGGTGTCTCACTGTCCATTGCAAGGGGCAGCCCAAATGCTGCTGCAGGAACAGGTGCTGTCTTGCTAAAACACACCGTTTATGCTTTAGCATCTGTCACTGTTGAGGGCACTCATTTGTAACTACGTTTAGGTTGGAGAACCATGAAAGAAAACCACTTCTCAGGGAACTGCAGAAAGACAAGAAGCCTCACGGCAGACAGGCTGAGGACGCATGAGGCGACGTGGTCACTGGGAAGGAAGGCATCCCAGGGAGGTGGTGACTATCCCCAAACACGTTGTCATGTGAGTTACTTCTTCCACACGTTTATCAAGCATTAACGTGCTGGCTGCAGCCAGGCACCCAGTCATCCCAGATCCCACATGAATGGATGGGAGAACAGTGCAGTGGAGACCTTGCTCCAGCTCCAGTTACTGCCTATGACCTTGGCAAGTTCCTTTACCTGCAGGGCTCAGTTTCCCATCTTCAGACAGAAACATCAGCAATAGCTAATGCTTCACAGCACTGGTCCAAGCAACTACGTTTACTGACTCCTTTAATCTGTCAACATGAAAAACCACAATGTGGGTGCTGTTGCTGCTGTCGTTTTACCAGTAAAGTATGAGCCAGGCAGCTTGTGCATGGGACTTAGGAGCCACTTGTGATCATCTTTCCACCTGCGACAGGGCCCCATCGTGGAGCCCTCAAGTGCCCTATCCTCAAGCACGTGCACACTGTCGGCCCCTGAGACAGACCTGGGGGACTTCTCCTCTGGACTCATCCCCTGAAGTCAAGAAACTATGGAAACTGCTACAATTTCAGGTAGTTGTCCAGAAATGAAACGGAGCAGCTCAGAGCTGTCGAGGTCATCTGACACCGAGGTATGTTTCCTTGGATCCTGGCCAGAGACAGACAAGCTACGAGCCTCGAGGTCGAGGCCTCCATCTGGTTCCTGCCGGGGCCCAGCACAGCTCCTGGCCTGCAGGATGGGCTCGGGAAATGGTTCTGAACCAGTGACTTTTCAAGGCTCACACAGAGGCTGGAACACTTCAAGGACAATGACATCAGTGAGATTTTAATCTTTCCTCTAGAACTATAATGAAGCCGTAAATAAAACAGAGGCGGGAGCTCCAAGGTACACAAAGGAAAGGGTCAGCCCAGGCAAGCAGGGCACACGGCCCCCCATGGGCTCAGCCTGTGACCACCAAACCTCTGCACGTGGCTTGCAAATGCACTGCGATGTGAAGCAACCAAGTTGCCTGTGGCCTGTCTCTTTCCCACCCTGCAGTTCACTGTCAGTTTTAATGAAATCTGTGGCTCTGCTCTGCTCAGTGCTGTGTGCCATCTGACACTGTATCGGCGGCTTCTAACTCCTCTCAGTGCCCAGGGCCATCTCCCACCTCTGTCCATGCAGGTCCTTGACAGTGTCTTTCCGCTGCATCCTGCTGATCAAGAACAAAGCCCCAAGCTCCTTCACCTGGACTCTGGTCCCTCCAAGCTTATCCTTTCCAGCTGTGCCCTCCTTGGGTGCCTCCAGGTCCAAGTGGAATGGAGACAGTCACTCCTTCTAAGTTCCTGCCCCATCCACACCATGCACCCTCGCGTCATCAAATGCCCTCTCTCATTCCCCTACATGTGAAAACCAGCTCAAGATCAAAGGGAGAGAGCACACAAACAAGGCATCTCTGTTGAGCTTCAATCAAACATGTCCAGCACATGATTAAGAAAGGATCCT
>NW_007727714.1:285577-287657 GCF_000696425.1 Galeopterus variegatus | reverse complement strand
AAGAAAGGATCCTCAAAGATACGGTTCTGTCATCTAAACAGTTCGTTGCTTTCAGGTAAGTCAGTATATGCAGTGGAGCATTTGGTAACACTACGGTAAAACAGACACGAGACCCCAATAATACATAAGGTCAGAAGAATACCTGCCAGTACAGACCACATTGGCTGTTCAGCATATTAAACGTACTAGGAAAAGACCAGGATTTCTGAATTCAGATAGTAAGAGAAATACACTGAAAATCTTGGTTTTCTACATATTTTCAAAAGAAATCATGAGGAATATGTGGAAGAAAAATTTAAAAGGCATATCGGATTTAAGATGAGAAGACCTTGAACCAAACTCTTCTTATTCTCACAGTGTAACCCTGGGCCCATTGCTCTGCCTCTAAACCTCAGTTTCCCTGTACGTTGGGGTGTGGACAGGACGTCTTGCCTGGACTGACCCCCAGTGCAGGGCTCTGTGGCCCCATTCCCCCTGGCCTGGCCTTCTTCCTCCCCAAGAACACGTGTGCGGTGTTGTGGGAGCGCAGGGCTCTGCAGACGCCACTGCAGGGCTGTGGTGCACTTGAGACCCACTTTAGGTGCTTAGTGAAATTGCTGGGGATGTTTCCACGTTTCAAGCCTTTCCAAAAATAGTTTCTGAATCTGGTCCCATTCTCCTCTAGTACCTAATTATGCTCTCTGTATAGTGCTCATACGCAGCATCACTTATTTTTAAAATAAGTGCAATCAAGGACTTTGACAGAAAGTAAACAGTACAATTGTTGTATGCACAGATGAGAAACTGATTACATTTGCTTTGTATTTACACAGACGAGAGCACCCCACAACAGAAAGACTAAAGTCTCCCCATATGCACCTTACCACCTACACCAATGAAAATGAACCTCATTCTTGAATTGTGGCATTATTTCCACCTCCTCTTTCATGAACACAGACCTTTGCCATTATAATATTTTAATTTGACTAGGGACTCATGGACTGGAAAAATGTAAAAGATCTGGAACTCAAGAGTCTGACATCTGCATCTGATTCCACCATACTGACCTTTGGCCTGTGCTCATCGAAGATGACGATTTCATCATCAGGATGGGGCTTCAAGTTTCTGCATTTTTCTTACACCTCACAGATTTTTCACAAAAGCCACAGGAGCTGTTCTGAAGCAGGTGCCTTTCTCTGCTCAAACTCAGAAGAGGGCTCAGTAGGGTCCCCTCAACTACTGGTAACTGGGATGAGGACATCACAGGACGTTCATCTGGTCAAACCAACAGCTATGTGTGTGGAATGTCTTAGGTCACTGAGAGCAGCATGTTGTTCCCATCTGATCCATACACAGCTTGCCTAGAACATAGGCCATTTGCCTTCTGTGTGGCAACTCAATCTGGAAAGAATTCATGCCAAGCCACAGACAGGCAACGCCAAAGTGATCACTCCTCTTTCTCCTCCTCTGGGCCCATCACCCTGCATTGCACCACCTGTCATGTGCAAATGGCATGACTCCTTAGCTGAGGACATCTGCCTGGGACCAGGGAAATCTCATGTGCTGGGAGACCTGCCCTGCATCCAGGAGAAGCTGCACTTGGGTTGCAAGACTGTCATTCTTGTGGTAGAATGAAGATGTGAACCAAACTGTGGGCCTGCCACCAAGAAGCCAGCAGCTGCCAGTGTGAAGATCAGATGGACTGACATAGACACCTATCTGAACGAGATGGAACAAAACAGCATTTGACTCAGATTTGCCTCCTTAAACAAAAGATAAGAAGGTTTTCATTCTGTATGTGGCTGAAGTGCAGAACCCCAAATGCTAAACTTGCCAACCATGGGCAGCGTTCACCCTCAGAACCCAGCAGAAAAGTCTGGGGTGGGATTTTGGATAAAGCTCTCTCTGGGTCGGTCACAGCAGGGGGCCAAGGTGGGTCACTCCCCTTAAGAGAATTCATGTCAGACGGCTTATCTCCAGTTGCAGCATCAAGTACTGAGATGTTCAAGCTGAGTTTTAAAAAAAATAATAATAATAAAATTCCACTGGTTGGAAACTGCTGACATTCAAAATCATGGTGTCCTTTGATGTTCTAGTCATC
>NW_007727714.1:278139-285309 GCF_000696425.1 Galeopterus variegatus | reverse complement strand
ACAGCAGGGGGCCAAGGTGGGTCACTCCCCTTAAGAGAATTCATGTCAGACGGCTTATCTCCAGTTGCAGCATCAAGTACTGAGATGTTCAAGCTGAGTTTTAAAAAAAATAATAATAATAAAATTCCACTGGTTGGAAACTGCTGACATTCAAAATCATGGTGTCCTTTGATGTTCTAGTCATCGATGAGCACTTGACCATGTGCCATTTAGATTTATCCAAACCAGAAACAAAAGTGAAACTGTACTTGCAGAGAGGACCTGAAGCAGTGGGAGGCCTCTGTCTGCCCGGTGGTTTGGGTGTCATGGGTCCATGCAATTCCACTGGTTGGAAACTGCTGACATTCAAAATCATGGTGTCCTTTGATGTTCTAGTCATCCATGAGCACTTGACCATGTGCCATTTAGATTTATCCAAACCAGAAACAAAAGTGAAACTGTACTCTCAGAGAGGACCTGAAGCAGTGGGAGGCCTCTGTCTGCCCGGTGGTTTGGGTGTCATGGGTCCATGCAATGTGCTGAGTGTCCACGTGCACCTCGGCTGGGCCATCCTTGATGCTCTTTGCTCTCTCGGTGCCTCCATGCCCTGCACGAGGTGGGTCTGGTGGGTGTGGAGGGAAAGCTCTGCCTCCTGAACTGCGTGCAGTTACGTGACTGGACCATGCTCCTGAGGGGACAGAACTCCCCGTCCACTGCCATCCACCCAGCAAGTACCTGACCAAGGTCCATGTGCTGTGTGCGGGAGACCATGTGTCCTCCAGCCATTTGTGCCCTGCTGCAGTGGGAGGGCAGGCACTGACATTTTCAACCACCACACACCCACGATCACGGAGAGTCTACAGTAGGACCCACGAGAAATCCTTGAGAAGTTGCATTTGCTCCAAGCTTTAAACAGTACCTGGGCACAAAGGACACAGCACGTGCAGAGTGTGCGACGTGGAAAGCAGCATGAACACCCGGGGAGCCCACAGCGGGAAGGGCTGGAGGAGGTTCCACATGCAGCAAGAAGCTATGCTCCAGGAGGGGCCCCGCGGCCTCTGGCGGACACATGTGTGACCAAGGGTGAGCTCATACTAGCCACTAGAGGCCTCTTGTCCCAGGAGGGCCGCTCCCTGGATTGCAGGGAATGGTAAGGAAAGAAAGAAGACTCGCTGATTCCCGCCAGCCAAGTCCACACGGTCTGGAAACTGCTCAGCCACAAAGAATCCATAACATGTAACTCAGTGAGAGGCTGCCTAGCATTGAGGAAGAGCAGCTGAGCTTGGAGAAGAACACAAGGTCTACACAAATCGCTCAGAACTGAGAAGCATCTCAGGGACAGTCATGTAAAAAGTAGTGCCTAGCTAATGCACGTGAGAAACAGCAGAGACTCATTGCAAAAGTTGACACCAAGTTATTAAGATACCCCTGAAGAGAGTGCTGAATGCTGGATTTTGTTTTCTATTTTTACAGGCTTAATCGGGTCTAGAGATTAATGAAGGGTGATTTGGAACGAGACACCGCACAGCTGAAAATCTGCAAGTGTCTGAGAGCACCAAACGAGGAGCTGCTGGGCAATATCTTCTCCCACACGTGACTTCCAGTCTACTCTTCATGACCCTTTCCTCCTCCACACATGCACTTTCCATGTCTTTGCCTCCCTTCTGCCACACTTCTCATCTTGACCTAGCTAAGCATTCAGTGCGGTGCTCACTGGAGACCATGTACCTTCTGGTTGGCACCTGACTCACTGTTGAGACCCCAGAATAGCCACCTGCCCCTAAGCATCTTCAGTGCCCTCCAGGAAGTGACCGCGGCTCAGGGACTCTGGTCCTTTTGCTGAATCATGTGTCCCAAGTAACATCTAAGAAATATTTTTATAAGACTTTCTGGAGAAACTTTAACATTTTCTCTGGTAAATAAAAATAACGTGTATAAAAAAAGAAGTAAGGGTCTTCGAAACACCAAACCCTTATGGAAAGTGTATGGTAATACAGGGGAGACCAAAAAGAGAACAGGATGTTTTCCATAAGGATCCTACACGAAAAGAATTATTCCCCACACGGAGACAGTCAAGAAAGAATTCTCTGCTTTAGAAACATCTGCTTCACTTACTGCTTCCCAGAGAACAAGGCCACGCACGACGAGGGTCGATCACCAGCAGCATCTTCTCAGAGAGAACTGGAGCTGAGCCCCGACCCTGACACAGATGCCTTCCTCGTGGGAACTGGGGTCTCGCTGAGCCCGACAGACCCACATTCCCAGCAAGTTCTATCCTCATCATATTTTAATCAGATAAACTCTGAGATGGACCCTGCTGCCCCCCGCCACTGTCACCCACTGTCAGCTCTTCCATGCTTTCCTGTGAGGCCACGGCGCTGGACGGACACAAGCCTGAGCCAAGTGAGGAGGCCAGGGCCACCTCTTTGGACATCCTGGTGGCCCACCATAGTAAGAAAAGCCTTTACAAACGCTTACTTTCTTACTCTATTGAAAGGTGCCGCTGCACTCACCTTTTGCCTTTAACACTTCTCATATTCAAAACATGGTCCGCCAAAGTAATTTCCACCTCTGGATAGAATCGTTACCTCTAAGAATACACTCTATGATTAATCAGTTTCATTTTTCTATTTCAAAGACCCATAACCTTTCTCTTTGGAGACAGAACTGCAACAGAGTTGTGGGTGTCAGAGTCACTCCCTGGGGCAGGTGAGCACCCACGATTCGATGGTTCATTCTCTCCCCAGGTCTTTGGCTATAGGACAAAAGTTAGTTGAAGACCAGCAGTTTTAAAGTCTGTCATACATTCTTCTCTCAAGTGTTTCTAAGTTGGGTCCCAACTGAGTAAAAGGGTTATAAAAACAGAACATTCCATTTTCACAGAAAATACACAGATCTGGGCCTGGCTCAGGGGTGATCAGTGTCTGGGGTCTGTGATAAGCTGGGTGATTAAGGAGCACTGAGGCTCAGGCTCCCTGGAGAAGGGTCCTTGCTGGTCCCCCAGGCCTTGCCCTGTGCTTTTGTGTGGAACGGTGTCAGGAGGCTGGCCCATGCTCAAACGTGTACCCTGCTGGGGGGTGTCTCTCTCCCTCTCCGCAAAGCAGCGCTCACCGAAACGAAAGTAAAACAGAGGCCGGTTCCCTGTGGCGCTGGCCGCCCGCTCCCGGGCCGCGGCTTCTCGGACGTCGCACACCCCGATGTGGGCAGAGCGGAACGGTCTTCTCGTCGCACCTTCACTGTGCTGCAGTCTACACCGAACCACGGCAGCTCCATTCGCTGCTGTAACAAGTTGAAAAAAAACTAATTAATTCAAACTTTAGTTTTTTTTAAATTTGTTACAGCGCTGAGCAGAGCTGCCATGCAGGAGAGCACAGACCACCAACGGCCACATGCGGCTCGCGACCCCCGCATGGGCCACCACAACGTCTCCAGACCATCCTCGGGGACGTGAGGAACTGCTTCTGTTTCACTTTTGTTTGGGAAGGCACGGAAACTAAACTAAACTCACCCACACACAGCCCACCAGCTTCCTGCAGGGCTGACAGGCACCAGAATGGCCTTGTCACTGCAGTTCTGTCAGGAGACGAGACAGAGGGAAGGAGGACCCTGTCTGATCTGCCCCACACTTGCCCTGAAGCCTCGCACACGTGGGTTTCAACCTGTTCACCTTTTCTTCTCTCAGATAGAACAGGGTTCCCTTCCATTCATAAGCTAGACCACCACAAAACCCTATGCAAACAGGCCCACCTTTACATCCACTGTCTTAGAAATCAAAGAAAGACAGAAAAGCACACAAAATAAAAACAAAACTAAAAATACAGCAGAAACTCAACAACACAGTTTCCTGGAACATGAGCCCCAGGACACTCCTTACCATGCTAAAAACACCACCGTGTGCGCCAGAGCCTCAGGGACGGAGCTGTCATGTGTGCAGGGTACACGTGCGCGCTTAACCCCTTTCAAACTTTGTTTCAACAGTGAGAACTGGGGAGTTCAGTTTTCACCTCTAAGGTTGATATTACTATCCTTTTTCTTGAGGAAAAAATTGCTTACATTAGCTTTAAGCCATTCCTAAAGCCTAGCAAAATTTCAAGGTCACCCTCAAATTGAACTGAGCTTACACTGCTACTGAGGTGTTAGGACTCCAGTCTAATACCATTTTCTTTTTTCTGAAATTTACAGAACACAACTCAAGTGCAGATATTCTACAAGTTTGTGCATGTAAAAGACTTTATATTTTTGAGCAATGAATAAAACACGTTTTACAACCACATTTCAAAGCACAACCAACCTTTACAATTACATAATCTTAGGCAGGATATCGCATCATTTTCTACATTTCTAGATTTGGCACTCAATGACATCACCAAAAACACTGGATTAATTTAAACCATAATCAATAGCAATAATTAACTCATTGAACCAAAATTCGTGTTTAAATCACAAATGTTCTCATACTTTTTATGATTATATCATTTTAAAGTAATCAGTATGCTACTGATCTCTACCTATAGATGAAATACCTACTAAATTTATTAGGTACTTTTATAGAAAAATCGTGCTTTCTATGTTCTCAAAATACATGTGTGATTGTACAAAGGAGTTAGATGTGTGCTGGTCAAACACACGATCTTGGTGCGGATTCGGGACAAGGAAGGACCCACTCTCGTTTATCTAGCATGTTGCAGTTAACTCTTAAGACCAGGTGATTCATGCTACTCATCAAGGTTTACGTACTCGGAGGCTGGGGAAGGTAGGCTCCAATTAATTTTGACCTCTTCTTTTCGTATCCTTTTTGTGTGATGTCACCTGAAAAAGATGGAAAAATAATTCAGAATGGTTCCAATGGACAGAGCCAACCAGTCACTGCAGAAGACACCATACAGTTACAGTGTCTGCACCTGCTGTTTGCCTTGTAATTAGAATTTAGACAGAAAGCACTGTCCACCACTCCTCCCCACACTCAGACAGAAAAACCACAGCATTTATTTATTTATTTTATTTATTTATTTTTTGTCCTTTTTGTGACCGGCCGCACCGCGCTCAGCCAGTGAGCGCATTGCACTGGCCATCCCTATATAGGATCCAAACCCGCAGCGGGAGCACCGCTGCGCTCCCAGCGCCACACTCTCCCGAGTGCGCCACGGGCTCGGCCCAACCACAGCATTTAAATCATGCGCACCGCGCTCAGCCAGTGAGCGCATTGCACTGGCCATCCCTATATAGGATCCAAACCCGCGGCGGGAGCACCGCTGCGCTCCCAGCGCCACATTCTCCCGAGTGCGCCACGGGCTCGGCCCAACCACAGCATTTAAATCATTCTGTACTCAAGACTTTACACCTGCCCCACTAGCTGCCCCCACGGAGGCTGCTCAGCTGCTTTTGGAAATGCCCCATTAAACCCCATTTTAAAAAGAGTGTCTAAAATCTAGCAAGAGAAACACCCCACATGCACACGCACACTTTGGAATTGAAAACAGGGAAGGACAATGTGTAGGAAGCTGGCCATGAGGTTCACCCTTCCTACTTCTCTCTGCAGACTACTACACCTGTAACACCACCAGAGAGGGAACAAAATAAAACACACATTCTGCAGAGGAAATAAAATCCTGAAGCCCGGCCACTCTGCCAAGTTGCAGTGGGAGCACAGGCCTGTCAATCAGAGGGGACTGGCTGGCCAGTGATGAACCCTGGCAGCTTCATTTCAACACATTTGAGGGTGGAATTAGAAAATAAAAAGGAATCAAGTCCCGGAGGCTGGGGCAAATCTGGCAGGCCTAAGCTCCCCTTCCTGCTCAGAGCCAGGGTGGGTCACTCTGCCCTCAGAGGGCACAGCAGAAGCAGCCTCCCCAATCCCGCCAGCCCGGCCCCTGGGGATCTGAAAAGGCAGTGGCTCCGAGGCCCCCCCCCCCACAAGCAAGTGATCCACATCCTTCCTGTGGTTCTCCCCTAACCCTCCTTCCATGCCTACTGTATTACTGCTCAATCCGTTGTGTCTCCTGCTCAGAATTTTAAAAATTCAAAACCACGCCTGCTCCCTGGAGTGAAAGAACACCCAGATGGAAATGCAAGATGGGAACTGGAACAAGAGCGACAGCTGCACCTGGGGTCATGGTGGTGAGCACCACGCTCTGGCTCAGGACAGGATGCCACATCAGCCCAGGGACTCACTCGGGTCCTTTCCTGTCCACCATCCTGGCTGTTCCCCGCTTCCTGGTCTTGCAGCTGCTCTGCACAATTGTACAATCAAGTCCCAATTCAGCTCAGGTTTGACTAATTTCTCAATTGAACATATAATTGGGGGGTGAGAGTTCTTCCCTTAATTTTCAGAGTAGAGCAGCTTCAAAGGAAACGAGCGACAGCTGCACCTGGGGTCATGGTGGTGAGCACCACGCTCTGGCTCAGGACAGGATGCTACATCAGCCCAGGGACTCACTCGGGTCCTTTCCTGTCCACCATCCTGGCTGTTCCCTGCTTCCTGGTCTCGCAGCTGCTCTGCACAATTGTACAATCAAGTCCCAATTCAGCTCAGGTTTGACTAATTTCTCAATTGAACATTTAATTGGGGGGTGAGAGTTCTTCCCTTAATTTTCAGAGTAGAGCAGCTTCAAAGGAAATGACGTTGAACTGTCTCACTTTGGAAAGCTCAGATTGCTAAGACCTTATGCCTCAAAGAAAATAAGCACATACCCCTGGAGCCAGGAGACTCCCTAGCCTAGGGGGAGATGCTACAGGAGGTTCCTCATCTTGGACTCAGAACTAAACCCCAGAGCAAGAAGGGCTAGATAAAGGGAACTTGATAATTCAAAGGTAGTGGTTTGATTCTAAGTCATGCCACTAAGCAAGCAGCAGAGCAAATTTCCATACAAGACGTTAAGAAATGCCGGGTGGAGGACGTGTGGTATTTGGAGGGAAGAAACCATAATAATATGTTGAACTTTCAAAAGGAGAGAACAAACCTAAGGATACTAGAGATGAAGGGGAGGCAGGGAGGTGGGTTAAGGGACATATGGTGGGGAGTGACTGGTTGGTTAAGTGACATAAAGAATAATTACAATTTGTAATAATGAATATGATAAAAAATACAAAAAATAATAAATGTAACAAAAAAAAAAAAAGAAAGAAAAAAAAGAAAAATCCCAGTTACTTTCATCTCTCGGCAAACCCAGGAAAGAAAGGGAGACACTGCTG
>NW_007727714.1:269946-277139 GCF_000696425.1 Galeopterus variegatus | reverse complement strand
GAAGCCCGGCCACTCTGCCAAGTTGCAGTGGGAGCACAGGCCTGTCAATCAGAGGGGACTGGCTGGCCAGTGATGAACCCTGGCAGCTTCATTTCAACACATTTGAGGGTGGAATTAGAAAATAAAAAGGAATCAAGTCCCGGAGGCTGGGGCAAATCTGGCAGGCCTAAGCTCCCCTTCCTGCTCAGAGCCAGGGTGGGTCACTCTGCCCTCAGAGGGCACAGCAGAAGCAGCCTCCCCAATCCCGCCAGCCCGGCCCCTGGGGATCTGAAAAGGCAGTGGCTCCGAGGCCCCCCCCCCCACAAGCAAGTGATCCACATCCTTCCTGTGGTTCTCCCCTAACCCTCCTTCCATGCCTACTGTATTACTGCTCAATCCGTTGTGTCTCCTGCTCAGAATTTTAAAAATTCAAAACCACGCCTGCTCCCTGGAGTGAAAGAACACCCAGATGGAAATGCAAGATGGGAACTGGAACAAGAGCGACAGCTGCACCTGGGGTCATGGTGGTGAGCACCACGCTCTGGCTCAGGACAGGATGCTACATCAGCCCAGGGACTCACTCGGGTCCTTTCCTGTCCACCATCCTGGCTGTTCCCTGCTTCCTGGTCTCGCAGCTGCTCTGCACAATTGTACAATCAAGTCCCAATTCAGCTCAGGTTTGACTAATTTCTCAATTGAACATTTAATTGGGGGGTGAGAGTTCTTCCCTTAATTTTCAGAGTAGAGCAGCTTCAAAGGAAATGACGTTGAACTGTCTCACTTTGGAAAGCTCAGATTGCTAAGACCTTATGCCTCAAAGAAAATAAGCACATACCCCTGGAGCCAGGAGACTCCCTAGCCTAGGGGGAGATGCTACAGGAGGTTCCTCATCTTGGACTCAGAACTAAACCCCAGAGCAAGAAGGGCTAGATAAAGGGAACTTGATAATTCAAAGGTAGTGGTTTGATTCTAAGTCATGCCACTAAGCAAGCAGCAGAGCAAATTTCCATACAAGACGTTAAGAAATGCCGGGTGGAGGACGTGTGGTATTTGGAGGGAAGAAACCATAATAATATGTTGAACTTTCAAAAGGAGAGAACAAACCTAAGGATACTAGAGATGAAGGGGAGGCAGGGAGGTGGGTTAAGGGACATATGGTGGGGAGTGACTGGTTGGTTAAGTGACATAAAGAATAATTACAATTTGTAATAATGAATATGATAAAAAATACAAAAAATAATAAAGGTAACAAAAAAAAAAAAAGAAAAAAAAAAAAAAAAAGAAAAAAAAAAAAAAAAAGAAAAAAAAAAAAAAAAAGAAAAAAAAAAAAAAAAAGAAAAAAAAAAAAAAAAAGAAAAAAAAAAAAAAAAAGAAAAAAAAAAAAAAAAAGAAAAAAAAAAAAAAAAAGAAAAAAAAAAAAAAAAAGAAAAAAAAAAAAAAAAAGAAAAAAAAAAAAAAAAAGAAAAAAAAAAAAAAAAAGAAAGAAAAAAAAGAAAAATCCCAGTTACTTTCATCTCTCGGCAAACCCAGGAAAGAAAGGGAGACACTGCTGAAGAACTTCTGCACAAAAGCCCTTCACCTAGATCAGAGTCAGGCTCGCTCAGCCCCTGGCTGTCCAGTCCCACAGTTAGCAGCTCACAGCCCACAGGTGCCGCAGGTGCCATAGCAGCAGAGCTGAGAAGCTGCACCTCAGCCCGGAACGTCCTCAACAACCTCCCCAGGTCCTCACAATGACTGATTTCACAGGTGAGAGGCTGGGGCGCACACAGTATTTACGTTCATCACCCATGACCACAGACCTAAAGAAAAAAGGCTGTCCAATAACAGAGCTTTTTTTCATGAAAACAGCACCCGGAACTTCCCTGCTCTAGTCAGACTGGTGCATTGGTGTCCACCCGTCCTCTCTCAAGGACAATCCAACCTGTTCCCACTCTGCCCTCTCCCAGACCCCACCCAGCCTGGACAACACCAAAAGCTCTGGGATCCCACAGCACAGAAGTCTGCACAAATCACGGATGCTGTTCTCATACTGGTTGCTTAGTTTATTTTTGTAATGCATATGTGTGGCTTATCCTTAAAACCAGACTGTGATGCCTTCGTGGAAGAGACCATGTCCCACAGAACTGAATTTACACCCTAAGAAATGAGTCTGATGAATTTACTCACACAAGCCGGCAGCGAATACAAACATCTCTCCCTGATACAGAGAGACCTGCAGATAAAAAGACTACACAGAAGCATCACTGATAATCAAGGCAGACACGGGGTGATTATTTAACTGCTTAGTGACCATGTGGGGGAAAGGGCAGGGGAAGGTCAACAATGGTTGTTATCAAAGTGTTATCAACAGCTTGACTGGCGTGCTACCTGAAAGGACCAGTGTCTGTGGCACTAGGACCAGGTTCATTCAGCCCCCCAAAGCATCAGGGCTGAAAATACTCTGGCTAGTTTTTCTTTTTCATGGAGAAAATCCAGCTATTTTTAACTCTGTAACTACTTTAGCATCTGGTAGAGTTCCAACAGATTAAATATGACAAAGTCTCACTGCAAATTTATGGAAGCAAACTTTCTAGCAGGGGGCTTTTATGTTCTATCTTTTTTTTGAAGCAACCAATGATACATTTATGCTAATAAATAACAAAGGTGTATAGACAGGTAACAGGTAGATATAGATAGACAATAGGTGGATAATAGATGATTGATATAGAATGATGATAGGCTGACGATAGGTAGATGACCGATGGATGATTGATATATGATAGATACAGATGACAGACGGATGGATGATGGATGGATGATTGACTGATAGATGGATATACAGATGTTAGGGATACAGACACTAGCTGGCTGACTGTACACAAATACTCCCTCCTAGAACACCTCCTTGGTTTCTGTCCAGGGCTAACCAACAGTCAACTCACAGCATCTCTGCGGATGCCCAGTGCACCTGAAAACACGTGGTGTTTTTCCTCCACTTCACATTAGCTCAGGTCAAAGATCAGTCAGCTGCTCCTCTTCCCACCTCCTCACTGGGGTCTGTGATAAGCACAGGGACTTCAGGTGAAACCATGTGCATTAAAGGCACAAAGGTCACAAGTGGTCCTCCACTTCAGATCTCCAAGCAAGGCCTCCTTTCACACCCATTACTCCACAAGGCACATCCCTGCTCACAGCAGATTAATATCCTCTGAATCTGGAAGCTAAAGGAACTCCATTCAAGGATATTTTGAAGTCAATTCCAATCAACAGGACAAGCCACTGAGATGCTGCGTCTAAAGAATTCTGCTCCTTAAAAAGTGGTCGTGATGTTAACAATAGGAACCATGGAATCCCTTGCTTGAGTATTTTCTATATGAAATTCCAAATAGCATATTTTCTGTGCTTCAATACTCAAGATTCCGATTTACTGAACTCCCTTTTCATTTTAGGAATAAGAATGTGGGACAGAAAAGTAAATGCAGAAACTGTGACCTCTGTAAGGAGAAAATAAAGTGACCTTGTGAAACACTTTCTACTTTGTGAAAAATGTTACTTATATTATTATTCTCAAAGAAGTTCCTTAAGACTTGAAATTTCCAGAGTAGAAATTAAAGTTGCCATGTGTTCTGTTACAAGAAAAGAGATTTACAGACGAGTCATAAGCTTAAAGCAAAACTGCCAGTATGAGGTCGAATCACACTCTGAGACAGAAGAGATCAGTCTTCCACGCCCCCAAAGGAGGAATTGTCTTCCTCAGTCCTACTGCAGTCAAGAGTTTCAGGGCAACACCTAAGTCTTAGAAGTAAAAGCTGGCCCAACAGATGTGAAGGTTGAGGTGATGGAGAACACTCAGCTCCTGCTTCTGCATCCTGGCTCAGGCCACGCTGGCAAACTCGGACATCACTGGAATTTGAGCAGAGCCAGCCAGCCCTGCAGACATCTGGCTCAAGACATGCAAACCCAGGGAGCCACACGGTCCTTGGGGTAAGATGTGTGTGTCATGGGGTCACTTCCACAGCTGGGATTAGCTCTGAATAAACAGACCAGTTTAACAGTGATGGTTTCCATTCCTGGTGTCAGGGGTTTATTTTATTATTTAATGCTGGAGCAAATGCTTTATATAACAAAGCGATCATTTCCATGTTTGGAATTTCATGGCTGTCAGGAGCCTTCGTGGGCAGCTCTCCTGAGCCGATGGCTTTATAAGGTTTGGGGAGCACCCAAACCCACTCTCCCTCTCTTGCAGACCTGGGGCTCATGTTCTAGCTTCTCTTTGTGACAAGCTGCTTTTCTTTTCTCTGGAGAGAAGCCATGAGGCCTGGGGCAACTGCTGCATGCGCAGGCACCTGCTCCAGGGGTGGGAGTAGGCAGGCTCACCCCGGGCAAACTGAACACAGCTGGTCCTGGATGGGCCACAGCCAGTCTGCTCTCGCAAGCTGCTTTTCTTTTCTCTGGAGAGAAGCCATGAGGCCTGGGGCAACTGCTGCATGCGCATGCACCTGCTCCAGGGGTGGGAGTAGGCAGGCTCACCCCGGGCAAACTGAACACAGCTGGTCCTGGATGGGCCACAGCCAGTCTGCTCTCATTTTCCTCACTGACAAAATACATGTGGTAACATGCACCTACCTTCTCCCACAGTTGAAAAGATCAAAGACACAGAATGTGAAACGTCTCAGAAAGCACGAAGCATGTATGAAAATGTTTAAAAAATCCAGCAAGTACTTATTCAATCCCTGTTGTACATTCAAACTTGGGGCAGGCCTTTGGGTGGATGGGAAGACTCGTGGAAACAGACCTGCTACGTGGTCAGATGTGCCACATGGGGGGAAAGGGGCCAGAGAAACAGACGCTCAGAAATACCAGAAACTCTGAAGAAAGGCAAAATCCCTGAATCCAGGTGCTTTTCTTTGACCCCTCCATGGATTCCAGATACCAGCAGCTCTGGTCTGCAGACACCTAGTCCCTCTGCCAGTTTCCACATGGCACCCAGGACAATGTCTTGCAAAAACGGAAACGTGATCGTGTGACCTCTATCTAAAACACGTCAAGGCATCTCACTGCTTTTAGGATTGAGACCAAACTCCTAACAAGGCCTACAAGTCCCTCCTAAAACTGCTGATTTATCACTGTTCAGCTTTTCTCAGGCTTCTGCCATTACTTCCAGTGTAAAACTTAGAAATTTAAATTCTATAATTATATTTTAAATACGGTAATTAGGATGAACACTCAACCTGCTCTAGAGCTATAAAATCAGCACAGCTTATTCAAAGAATGACAAATTAGCATGATTTGGGATTTTCACATTTATGTGAGTGAGTGACCATAAGGCTCCTTAAACACTTAGTCGATGGCATAAAAGATGATACATGTTCTAAACACACCACCACGTGCTGTGTTAGAACCTTCCTCTAGCCAGTCAGGTCCAAGGTCACTTGAAGTTTTACTCTTTGGGTTTTTCTTTTTTAATACGTTCATCTGTCACCTGCAGCTTTTCTTTCCAGTATGTCAAGAACTTCAATTGTAGGAGGAATTAAAGAAAGTAGCTTGTTTGGAGCTAATTCCATCCTAAACAAAAGGATAAAAAGAGCAAGAGACAGTGACTGACAGAGGTCTGTGCTACTGTGCACCAGACTTGAAAATGAGCTTCTGATATTAAAATAAAGTAAGCTGGTGTTAGAACTCCCTGAAGATCTTGAAAATAAGAATCCCAATGGAACTTTCTAAAAATTTCAAAGTGCTGCTATGGTGTGCTGTGCAGGCAGTGAGGAGGCTCTATGAGAGGGCGCTTTCCTATCCCGCTGCAGTGAGGCCAGCCCCATCCCCTCAAGGTCCTAGTCAGAGCAGGATGTGGCTGCACATGGCCTGAGACACCCCGTGGTCATCTTCGCCATCACTCCAGAAGATTGAAATATGGCAGCTCAGGCAAAACTGCTGTAATAATAACTTGCTGAAAACTCTTCAAACAATCCCAACCTTTTCACTGTTTTCTGGGATTTAGATATCCCTCCTTTATACAAAAAGAATAAGCAAGCCCCACTCTGTAGGCAGACAGATCTTGAGGAGACCACGTAAATATTTTTTTTTTTTTTTGTCTTTTCTCCGTGTCCGGCAACGGATCGCAACCCTCAGTGTTGCCCCCGTACCGGACCGGGGACCAGCGACGGGATCGCAAGCCTCGGCGTTGCTCCCGCGCCTCGCTCAGCCGTATGCGGGATCCGAACCCTTGGACGGGAGCGCCGCCGCGCTTCCCAAGCAGCGCACTATCCAGTGCGCCACCGGGCCGGCCCGAGACCACGTAAATATTAAACAGAGTCGCCACTGTTTCTCAAGGCTCACTCAGTTCTGCAGACATCCAGTCTCACCAGTGAGCTGGTTTTTCTGGATGTTTTGTTTCTTTCTGTGGTGGGAGCAGAGTGGGAAGGGGCAGGTAGGGACGATGGAAACCATCTTCATTATTTCTGGCTAGAAATTTAGGAGCTGAGATGGGGATGAGATCCAGGGGCCCTGCCCTTCACGCTGGCTCTCCTTGGACTGCATGTCATCCAAGGACCCCCACCTCCACCGCCCACTCTCCTGTAAAGAGCAGGAGACACTCGAGTTTTGTTCTTTGGACTGGGAGGGGACAAAGGCCAGAGAAGAGAAGAGCTGCGGAAAGCAGGAGAGACTAAGCATCTACCATGAGTCAGGGACCTCCCTGCACTTCACAGTGCGTCATTCAGACTTCACGGATCCCTGGTTGGGGGTGAGGGTAAATAGCACACCCAATGATGTATATAATAAGTAAAGTTACTTTAGATAAGTTTGTACAACTATTACAACCTTTTGTGAGACCAATGTGCTGTAGGAATTCCTCAGCAAACACGTCAAGGCTTCCTGTGCACAAATTTACTTGCAAAGTCAAAAGTACCCTCAATGTTTTTGTGTACCGACCAGCTAATTCTACAAGTTGTATGAAAAGACAAAGGAATTAGAATAGCCAAAAAATTTTGACAAAGAATAAAGTTGGAGGAAGCACATTGCCTGGTTTTCAGATTTACTATAAAGCTACAACAATCAAACAATGTGGTGTTTGTGGAGGAACAAATGAATGATCAGAAAGGAGCCCAGAAATAGATTCACACTGGGCCGGCCCGGTGGCGCACTGCTACAGTGCGCCGCTTGGGAGCGTGGTGGCGCTCCCGCTGAGGGTTCGGATCCCACATACAGACTGGTTCCTGCTCACTGGCTGAGCGAGG